>NC_053023.1:514273912-514348955 GCF_003073215.2 Triticum urartu | reverse complement strand
GTAATTTTGAATTGACATGTGTAATGCCTTCTAGCCGGATTGTAGATCGTTTGTCGTTGCCGACCTTTTCGCTTCAACCTCGGGACCTGACGGTCCGGAGTGTGTCCGAATACCATAGCGGTTATATAAGAACCGTGGTATGCGTGGAGACCAGGCGTAGGGGTCATTAGTGCTTTATCAGACAAGTGCCCAACTAGTTATGTTATATTACATGGTTAGTAAGAAACATATTCCAGAGAGAATAGTTCCGTTAGGGGTTCCTTTCGCTGGGAGGCATGCCCTAAAGTGCATGTCCGGACTGCGTAAAAAGACGCAGAAAAAAGTATCTGGGGGGCGCAGAGAATGAATAAAAAGATCATCTTTTATCTCACCGAACGAATATTCCCTTAAGAACGCTAGCTTTCGGCTTCACCCAGTCTGAGGTACACATCCGGCTGACCCGGCAGTAACAATCACAGAGGTGCTCCCTTTACCGCCTAGACGAACAATCGGGAACGTAGGGGTAAGCACAGGAGCCAGGCAACCCAGCTTGGCCAAAACTTAAGTCATATCGATGCATATAATGGTGAAAAAAAGGGTACATGCGGAAGTTTGACGCATGTGTTGGGCGTGAAGCCCGTATAAATAAGCTTCTGTTAAAGAAGCCCCCAGGTTTAGTGAGCGCGAGTGGCGCATCACTAGATGAGCCTTTAAGGGCTATAAAAGAAAAGAGGGGAAGGAGAGAAATGTAAGACAGAAAAATGCAAAAAATGGACAGAGGAAGGAGACAAACATTGAGTCCGGCGCTAGGCATAGAATCTTCGGAGACGGGTGGCGTTCCACGGGTTCGGCTCGAGTCGGTTATCTGACGCATCTCGCAGGCGGTACGCCCCGCCAGTCAGGACTTGGTTGATTATGAATGGACCTTCCCACTTGGGCTTGAGTTTGTCCTTTTTCTTATCCGGCAGGCGTAGAACTAGTTCGCCAACATTGTAATTTTTGGCCGGTACTTCTCTGCTTTGATATCTTCGGGCCTGTTGTTGATAAAATGCGGAACGGGCTTTTGCCATGTCATGCTCCTCCTCCAGGGCGTCCAAGTTGTCCTGCCGATCGAGCTCGGCTTCTCTTTCTTCGTACATGCGCACTCTAGGTGAGTCATGAATTATGTCGCAGGGCAGAACTGCCTCTGCGCCGTACACCATAAAAAATGGTGTGTATCCGGTGGTGCAATTTGGCGTGGTCCGCAGCCCCCATAGCACGGAGTCGAGCTCCTCTACCCAGTGCATGTTAGATTCCTTGAGGGACCGCACCAGTCTGGGTTTAATGCCGCTCATGATAAGACCATTTGCACGTTCGACCTGGCCGTTGGTTTGTGGGTGATAGACGGAAGCATAATCGAGCTTGATGCCCATGTTTTTGCACCAGAGTTTTACCTCGTCGGCGGTAAAGTTTGTACCGTTATCGGTTATGATGCTGTGGGGGACGCCATAACGGTGTACAACCCCGGATATGAAGTCTATCACATATCCGGATTCGGCCGTTTTAACAGGCTTGGCTTCTATCCATTTGGTGAATTTATCCACCATGACCAGTAAGTATTTTTTCCTATCGGTCCCACCTTTAAGGGGTCCGACCATGTCAAGCCCCCAGACCGCAAAAGGCCAGGTGATGGGTATAGTTTGGAGTGCGGTGGGTGGCATATGGCTTTGGTTGGCAAAAAGTTGGCAGCCAGCGCATCGTTGGACTAGGTCCTGAGCGTCTGCCCGTGCCGTCGGCCAATAAAAGCCTGTACGGAAAGCCTTGCTAACAAGGGACCGAGTAGCGGCGTGGTGACCACCGAGTCCGGCATGAATTTCAGCCAGAAGGTTCCGCCCTTCCTCTTCAGAGATGCACCTTTGAAGGACTCCGGTAGTGCTTTTCTTATGAAGCTCTCCCTCATGGACTCTATAGGCTTCAGATCGCCACACTATGCAGCGGGCCTCGTTTTGGTCCTCCGGGAGTTCCTGCCTAGTAAGGTAGGCTAGGAATGGTTCTGTCCACGGGGCGATGACCGCCATTATTACGTGGGCTGAAGGTGTAATTTCATTGGCAGAGCCTCCAATTGTGTCAGATTGTTCGGCGTCGAGTGGTGCGGCTGGGTCCGGGCTGTTATTTGCGGGTTCCCCCTCCCATGCTACAGATGGCTTGAACAATCTTTCCAAAAAGATGTTGGGGGGGGGACTGCATCGCGTCTTGCTCCGATGTGTGCCAGGACGTCCGCTGCTTGATTGTTTTCTCGGGCTATATGGTGAAACTCCAGCCCTTCGAACCGAGCTGACATTTTTAGGATGGCGTTGTGGTAAGCTGCCATTTTTGGGTCCTTGGCGTTGAAGTCTCCATTTATTTGGGATATCGCGAGGTTTGAATCCCCGCATACCTCTAGGCGCTGGATACCCATGGATACTGCTATCCGGAGGCCATGTAGGAGGGCCTCATATTCGGCTGCATTGTTGGAATCCATGTACATGATCTGGAGCACATATTGGACTGTGTCTTCTGTGGGGGACGTCAGGACGACGCCATCCCCCAGTCCGGCCAACATTTTGGAGCCGTCAAAGTGCATAATCCAGTTTGAATATGTGCCGTACTCTTTAGGGAGCTCGGCCTCCGTCCATTCTGCGACGAAGTCGGCCAAAACTTGTGATTTAATAGCTCGCCGTGGCTTATAGGTTATATCGAACGGGAGAAGCTCGATGGCCCATTTTGCAATCCGGCCCGTTGCGTCGCGGTTGTTGATAATATCGTTCAGTGGTACTTCCGAGGCTACTGTTATGGAACACTCTTGAAAGTAGTGTCGTAGCTTTCGGGATGCCATGAATACCGCGTATGCAATCTTTTGATAATGCGGGTACCGTGATTTGCATGGAGTGAGGACGGTGGATACGTAGTAGACCGGCCTTTGAAGGGGGAATTTGTGTCCATCTGTTTCCCGCTCGACAACGAGTACTGCGCTGACAACTTGATGTGTTGCTGCAATGTACAATAACATTGGTTCGCCAGTGTTCGGCGCGGCCAGGACTGGGTTTGTTGCCAATATGGCTTTTATTTCATCAAGTCCGGCCGTGGCGGCCTCCGTCCACTCGAAGTGTTCGGTGCGCCGAAGGAGGTGATAGAGGGGTAGTGCCTTTTCTCCCAAGCGGGAGATGAAGCGGCTTAAAGCCGCCACACATCCGGTTAATTTTTGTATTTGTTTGAGGTCCTTTGGGATATCCAATTGTGACAAAGCTCGGATCTTGGCTGGATTTGCTTCAATTCCTCTGCCAGATACAATGAAGCCCAAGAGCTTTCTGGCTGGAATGCCGAAGACGCATTTTTCCGGGTTGAGCTTGATGTCATATTTTCGGAGGTTATCGAATGTAAGCCTCAATTCGTCTACTAGAGATTCGACATGTCTTGATTTCACGACCACATCGTCCACATACGCCTCCACTGTTTTGCCGATCTGATTTGCCAGACATGTCTGGATCATGCGCTGATATGTTGCGCCGGCGTTTTTTAGCCCGAAGGGCATTGTGTTGAAGCAGAATGGGCCGTATGGTGTGATGAATGCTGTTGCAGCTTGGTCTGATTCTGCCATCTTGATTTGATGGTAACCGGAGTATGCGTCGAGGAAACACAACAAATCGTGTCCTGCGGTGGCATCGATAATTTGGTCGATGCGGGGGAGGGGGAAGGGATCCTTTGGGTAAGCCTTGTTAAGGTCTTTAAAGTCGACACACAGGCGCTAGGATTTGTCCTTCTTTGGTACCATCACCAGGTTTTCTAGCCAGTCCGGATGTTTTATGTCTCCGATGAATCCGGCCTCCAATAGCTTGGCTAGCTCCTCTCCCATAGCCTTTCTCTTGGTTTCGGAAAAACACCGAAGGGCTTGTTTGACATGTTTAAATCCTTTTAGGATATTTAAGCTGTGTTCGGCCAGCCTGCGTGGGATCCCTGGCATGTCTGAAGGGTGCCAGGCAAAGATGTCCCAGTTCTCTCATAGGAACTCTCATAGTGCGGCGTCTGCATCAGGGTTCAATCGTGCCCCGATTGAAGCTGTTTTATTGGGGTCCGTTGGATGGACCTGGAATTTGACTATTTCGTCGGCTGGCTTGAAGGATGTGGATTTGGATCTCTTATCGAGTATCACATCATCCCTATTAACCGTGGAGCGCAGCGCAGTCAGTTCCTCGGCCACTAAGGCTTCGGATAGCGCCTCAAGGGCTAATGCGGCCGTCTTGTTTTCGGCGCAGAGTGCTATGTCCGGATCACTAGCTAGAGTGATAATTCCATTCGGCCCGGGCATCTTAAGCTTCATGTACCCGTAATGGGGTATTGCTTGGAAGATTGTGAATGCTTCTCGCCCTAGTAAAGCGTTATATCCGCTCTTAAATGGGGCCACCTGAAACGTGACTTCTTCGGACCTGTAATTATCCGGCATGCCGAACACCACATCTAGTGTGATTTTTCTTGTGCAGCGCGCTTCCCGACTGGGGATTATTCCTCTAAAGGTTGTGCTGCTTCGCTCGATGCGGTTCTAGTCTATTTCCATTTTTTGAAGGGTTTCCTCATAAATGAGGTTCAGTCCGCTGCCTCCATCCATGAGCACCTTGTTGAGGCGAAAGCCGTCCACTATGGGACTGAGGACCAATGCGGCTGGTGCTCGGGCTGTTCGGAATCTAGGTTCATCACTTGCATTGAAGGTAATAGCAGTGTCGCTCCATGGATTTATTGTTGCAACTTGATAGACTTCGGTGAGGCTGCGGAGTGTTCTTTTTCGCATATTGTTTGATGCGAAAGTCTCGAAGACTGTGAGAACGGTACTAGTGTTCTCTGGCTGGCTTTCTGCGGCCTCCAGAATTAAGAGGTCCTCGTCAATTTTGGCCACCTGCCGGAGTATCCAACATGCTCTAAGGCTGTGAGTTGGTGTGGCGTCCTCTGTACTGTGAATTCTACAGGGTCCATCAAGCCACCTTTCCAGTACGGTTCCATGCCCTGTAGAGGGTTTTGGTTTTTTGGTGTTTATCCCGGGTGTCCTATGATGATGCACCCTCTTAGTTCGGACGGGATTACTATTCAAGGCCAGATTATCCCAAAACTTTATTTCGGTTTTCCAGGCGCTTTCCATCGCACAGTATTTTTGTACTATGGACGCCAAGTCAGCGAAGCGTGTAATATCACGACGACTTACGGCGTTAAGGATTCCCTCGTCCGTGCAATTACTGCAGAAAATTGAGATTGTGTCTCCCTCGCGGCAATCCTTTATCCTGTTCATAACCAGGAGGAATCTGGCCCAGTAATGATGTACTGTTTCCTCGGGCCTCTGCCTGATTTGGGAGAGATTGCTTATGTTCGGGTGGGCGGGTGTCGTTGAATCTGAAACCTCACCCAATCCAAGATTCCGAGGCTGAAGAGTTTCCGAACTCTGAAGTTCGGATTCTTGGATGTTGTCCAACGAATCTAGCCCGTTGCCTGATCCTAAGCTCAGGTCTTGAGTTACATCCTCCTCTCCGCGGGTATCCGGCTTGGAGGAGTCAGGAATTCAGATGTAGCTAGTCCTTAAAATAGATGAAGGGTCGCCGCACTGCGCCTCTACCACCGCAACATCGTGGGTGACTTGGGGAGAGTTAATTTCTCTTAGATCGGGTTTAAGCCCAACCTGGTCGTAATCCGTAGCGACCCCCAGGGCGGCGATGCAATCCAAGAGCTCGTTTACGTAAGAGAGCTCCATTGGATCTAGCTGCTCGACGAGCTCCGAGCTGACGTGTAGGTTGCTTTTGATGACCCGAGAGGTCACCGTCGGCGCAACAGCCGAACAGGCGGTCATGAGGAAACCACCTAGCCGGAGGGTTTGGCCGACAGCCAAGGCTCCCTTAGCAACGGCGCCATCTTTAAAGACGGGAGGAGGCATCCTTCCTGATTGTGACGGCACGGAGGAACTCTCAATGAAAGCACCAATGTCGGTGTCAAACCGGCGGATCTTGGGTAGGGGGCCCCGAACTGTGCGTCAAGGCCGGATGGTAACAGGAGACAAGGGACAAGATGTTTTTTACCTAGGTTCGGGCCCTCTAGATGGAGGTAATACCCTACTCCTGCTTGATTAATATTGATGATATGGGTAGTACAAGAGTAGATCTACCACGAGATCAAGGAGGCTAAACCCTAGAAGCTAGCCTATGGTATGATTGTTGTGTATGGAGTTGATTGCCTACGGATTACAACCCTCCGGTTTATATAGACACAGGATAGGGTTAGGGTTACATAGAGTTGGTTACAATGGTAGGAGATCTTGAATATCCGCATCGCCAAGCTTGCCTTCCACGCCAAGGAAAGTCCCATCCGGACACGGGACGAAGTCTTCAATCTTGTATCTTCATAGTCCAGGAGTCCGGCTGAAGGTATAGTCCGGCTACCCGAATGCCCCCTAATCCAGGACTCCCTCACCGCCCATTGGCTAAATTTTGGGGCGACCGGCTCTATGGCGTAGGCGTACCGTAGTGCGTGTTTGCGCTTCCCTGTAGGGATGTGCGTCACGTATACCATGTTTACTGTTTTTACTTCAGGGGGAAATTGCTTCTGACCCCCGGTGTTCGGTTGGTGAGTCTCTTCATCGTCGCTGTCACTGGGCGGCCCCTTCCCCTTGTGTTCGGCATTAAGCTTGCCGGCTTGTTTGAAGACCCAACAACTTCTGTTGGTATGACTGGCTGGTTTATCGGGGGTGCCATGAATTTGGCAGGGCCAATCCAGTATCTTGTCTAAATTGGATGGTCCGTCTATGTTTTCCTTGAATGGATTTTTCCGTTGACCGGGTTTGGAGCCGCTAAATCCGGCGTTGACCCCCGTGTTTTGCGTTCCTTCATTATTATTTCGACGCTTGTGTTTATTGCGTCGTGGCTTGCCGTTGCCGTCTCGAACTTCGGAAGTGCCCAGATCACTGGTACTGTTGCTTCTATGAGCGAGCCAGCTGTCTTCTCCCACGCAAAAGCGGGTCATCAGAGCGGTAAGGGCTGCCATGGATTTTGGTTTTTCTTGACCGAGATGGCGGGCGAGCCACTCGTCTCGGACGCTATGTTTAAAGGCCGCAAGGGCCTCGACGTCCGGACAATCGACAATTTGGTTCTTTTTAATTAAGAACCTAGTCTAGAGCTTCCTGGCTGACTCCCCGGGCTGCTGGATAATGTGACTTAGGTCATCGGCATCCGGAGGCCGGACATATGTACCTTGCAAGTTATCGTGGAAGGCGTCTTCCAAGTCTTCCCAGCTGCCAATGGAATTTTTGGGCGGGCTATTTAACCAGTGCTATCGTGGGTTTGTCACGGCAGATGTCCTCGTGAAAGGACTTAGTTGTGGAACCATCGCGACGGGTTAGCTTAAAGGGGTTAAACCGGACAAGGGGACACGGGAGTTTATACAAGTTCGGCCCCTTCGATGAAGGTAAAAGCCTACGTCTAGTTGTGATTGGTATTGCTAGGGTTTCGAAGGCCAGGGAGCGAATCCGCTTTGTCTGGCTTTCGAGTTGTTGTTCTCTGTCCCTAAACCGCGTCCGGGTCGTCCCTTTATATACATAGGTTGACGCCCGCCGGTTACAGAGTCTCAAAGCCGGTTTATAAACGTATCCGGTTCGGTCTCTCTCTTTCTATCTTACTATACAAGTTACATGACTGGTCCGGTTTACATTTACATATTGTACTCGCCTCTGGGCCCTCCGTAAAGCCTAGCATCTTTACATCTTCATGGCCTTCTAATCTTCAAAGAGTCAACCTGGCTACCCAAGGCCGGTTTACCTCCAGTAGTAATATCCCCAACATTAGGCCCCAGATTGGTTTGAACTTGTTCATGTCAATCTTCCACACTTTAGAAAAAATATTCTCTTGTCTTCGTTTTTGATCTTGTAAACCGCCGTGACATCATACTTCAAAATTACGATAAACCGTCCTGACATCATCCAGCTATCGAGGCGACACCTTTATTAAGTTATCCATTTTTTGGACTCCTCGATTCCCGCACTTGCCATTTTTCTCTTCACCTTATAAATAGGACCGAGGGGTCATTTTCATCGTCCCCCCCCCGTGCCTCTTCGCATCGTCTTCATCGCACCGCTCAACCTCTGGAAATCCGCCGCCACCGTCGACCGTCGTTTCTGCTCTGACCTCGGCCGCTGCATCGCCCTGAACGCACCAGAGAACTGCTGCGCCCTTCCGCTTCTTCACTAGCTCCGGTAAGCTCTGCTTTTTTCACCATAGATCTGTTCTAGGGTTTTCGATATTCCTCTCAATTCTTCCGAAGTTCATCAGTGTTGTTCTTCCATGTTCTTCCTTTAATAGATGGACACTTCATGCTTGATAGATCTCTTACTGTAGCTTACCTACCATGATCATCACAAATCTTTATGTGAAACAACTGATCTGTCTGTCAAAAATTGCTTCAGTTCTGTACCCCTTCAAGATCCAATTATTTTTGCTTTTCTATCTTATCTCTAGATCCGAAAGTATTATACATCACTGTGAGATCTGTTTCTCCTCACACCAGTATAAGCGATTTGACATTGGATAAATAGTCTATGCCATTAGCCCTCTGATAAACCGGAAGAGCATGTTACCTTCACAAATATACTCCGGTTTAACAATGTCGGATCAATCCTGTGCTAGTATTATCTTCTTTCTCATTATACTAGTCTCCGGGTTGTACCATTTATTATATCAGTACGTTTCTTACTCCCTTGTCTCTTGTGTATGATCATGCATAATTTATAAACTGGCCTTTTATTTTCAGTTTGTTCGCTTTGCAATGGCCAAATAATTCACTGCCTGCAACTGGGCTCGTTCCCGGGTTACTGAAGCTCAACTAGATGAGATGGTTAGCGTCGGCTCTCTACCTAAGAAAACTGAGATCAAATGGCGAGCCCCAGGAACTGAGAATCCTCCAACCCCAAGACAAGGCGAAGTGGTAATCTTTGTTGACCATATAAGTCGTGGTTTCAAACCGCCAGGGTCGAAATTTTATCGAGATGTGCTTGCCAGCTTCCAACTGCATCCACAAGATATTGGTCCCAATTCTGTCTCCAACTTATGCAATTTCCAAGTCTTCTGTGAAGCCTATTTACAGGAAGAACCAACTGCCGATTTGTTCCGGGATTTCTTTCACTTAAACCGGCGCACAGAGTTTGTGAATGGCCCGAATACAGAGCTTGGTGGTGTTTCGATTCAAAAGCAGAAAGAAGTGGAATTTCCTCATGCCAAACACCATAGCCACCCAAAGGAATGGAACCAAACATGGTTCTATTGCAGAGACACTTCGCCTGAGGATGAGAATCCCCTCCCCGGCTTCCGAGATCATAGATTATCCAATACTCACCCAATGCCACAACGCCTGAGCTCCTCAGAAAGGGCAAAATATGCTCCTCAAATCGCCAAGCTCCGAGCCTTTATGGCAAACGGTTTAACAGGTGTGGATTTTGTACGCTGTTGGATATCCTGGAGTATCTTGCCGCTAAGCCGGCGCCCCAGTTTAATGTGTGAATATACTGGTGAGGTTGATGATCCTCAACGCCACTGCAACATCCAATTATCTGAGGAAGACGTTACTGAAGGTGTAAAGAAGATTCTGAATGAATCGGAACTGGTCTGTAGTCAAACCAGCCTGAGTCCCTTCTACACCAAGAACAAACCGCTTGCTGTAAGCATTACACTTCCTCTTCATCTCTAATATCTTTGACTTATACAAGCTGTAATCCTTCTTCTTTATATGTATAGGGTGATGACCCCTTCTGGAAACGGAAATCCATAGAGAAAGCGGCAAAGCCAACTGGAGACAAAGTGGCCAAGCCAACCCGCCCGAAGACCAAAGCCGTAAAACGGACATCAAAGCGTAAACCGGCTGACCGGATTAATATGGAGCTTGATGATGATACTGATGACCCAGAAGCTGAGGTAGAACTTGACTCACTTGGCTCTCTTTTTATGCATCTTGTTAACAATGATCTTCCACAGGAGGAGGCCGAAGCTAGTCAAGCTGAGGACGTAGAGGTAATTACCCTTTCCTCCGGTTCAGACTCTATGCCAACACAAAAACCTCACCAAACAATCCGGAAAGTAAGCTTTTCTCATCCTCTTGCTCACTTGGATCCAACATTTATTTTGAAGACTCAACAGCATGAGGCTCGCCACACAACTCGGCAGAGTGGCCAATAGGTCACCTGTACCGGTTTACTTGATACTCCAGTTTGGAAGCGTCGGTCTGAGGTCTCTCCTACTTCTAACCATTCTTACCCCAAGGCAGGTTATTTCAGACAGCCTCTTAATCCGTCCGATTCAAATTATCAGGTGACACCTCCTTCTTCTTTTGGTGAATCGACAGCAACTCAACTCCCCCCTTTGAAAACTGTGGTGGGTGAGTTACGAAAAACCTTTCCTTTCAATGTGCCCTATATCTTTTGAATAGGATGTTAACCCTTTTTATTCTGTTTGTAGGGCCAAAGCTAGACCTAGCAAGAAAGCTCGGGTCACCAATCCGTCAGAAGACCCTGTTGCCGAAGAAGAAGAACCAAGAGTTGAACCGAAGCAAACAGGTGAACCGGAAGGCCTCCATCCCGAAACAACTTTTGATGATCCACCCCTTGATGGCCAGCATACTGACGAACCCACAGATCTTGAGCCTGCCGCCCCTGATGCTGAACCGGCAGAACCAAACCGGGCTAATCCAATGAAAGACATTGAAATCCCATCATCATCCGCCCAAAATCTTGAAGTCCGAAGCGATGATGTTATTATTACCGGAGCAGGCCACAGTTCTCCTGGTCATCCCGTCATTTTGGCTCAGCATAGTGCCAAAGAAGAGCAAATTGCCAGGGATAAAGGTAAATGGAGCAGTGACTTATCAAACTATGCTCATCTTAACGCTGATGAGCTTCATTCCGGCTTCTTGAACCGTCTGCACTCAAACCGGGATTATGAAGCCGGTTTGGTGAATTTGATGAAAGAACGATATGAGGTAAATTCTTCTCCCTTGCACATTGATTTATAGCTGAAATACTATTCCAAGTAGCCCCCAAGAGCTGTTTTCTGATTGTCAATCATAAACCGGGTCTTTGTAACACTTTAAGCATCCCATCATTAATATTTGCCAAGGCGTGTCTTCAATCGTAGATAAAACTCATGTTTGAAAAATGAGATAACATTCTGTAGCATAGCCCCCAAAGGCCGGTTTAACTTGGCAAGCTAATCCGGTTTTTAATCCATACCGCCAGTTAAGAACAAACGTACATTATCCCCCAAGTGTCAAGGATAATGCTTGCATTGTTCTGGAGACTTTCATAGAAGGTAGCATTTGAGAGCAAATAAGCATTAGCCCCCAAGTAAGAAGTGGATAACTTGTTATATGCTTTATACTTAGTGCATATATATGTTGTTTTGTTGAAGATACCTTCAATGTTGCAGGCTGAACTGAGAAGCAAAGATGCCAAAAACTCTGACTTGCAAGAAAATGTGAAGTCGCAACAAGTTGAAGCTGCAAAAGCCAAAGAGGAGCTGACCCAGGCCCTGACTGGAATGGAAAAATTGAAAGAATCCTTCAATCAAGAGCGTGCTGCATGGGAAACCGAAAAAGCCAGTTTGACCAAAAGAGTTGTAGATGCCGAGGAAGCCCTAAAACCGGTGGCTGAAGAACTAGCCGGTTTGAAGCGCCAAATCAATGCTATGACCTCTGCTATCTTTGGTAAGTATCTGCTTATGTATGTTGCATCAGGCAATGAATCTTAAAACTGACCACGATGTTGACAAAATCTTTGGCAGGAACTCGGATCACTCATCTTGGTGTAGATATGCGGATGAAGCTCAAAGCGGCATACACCTTGGTTGAGCAGCTATACTCTGGATCTCAGCGAGCCATTAGTACAGCAGCCTATAACAAACCGACGCCAACGTTGATTAAGGAAGCCCTTGAGAAGCTGGGCATGTTACCGGCGCGTATTGCCGAGTTGAAGAGAGCCGCTGCAAGAGCCGGAGCATTAACTGCCCTTATTCGAGCCAAGGCATGGGTTCCAGATCTTGAAGCGGAGGATATCATTAAAGGGTATCCAGGCGTTAAAGAAGACGGTTCAAACTTTGACAATGATGATCTTCGGCGGTTGACCAAACAGATGCGGCCAGCGGCCAGCAAATTACCTGAAGACATCGATTTGTCCCATTTTCAACCGTTTTATGATGCAGAAGGGAAAAGACAGCCGGCCGAGATCCATGAAGTCGAAGAACTTGTGCCTCCGATTCGTAAGCACACTTATGCCCCTGATATTAACCCTTCTGATCTTATCCATGAAGAAGCGGTATTCCGAGCCTTAACCGGAATCGATTGGTCAACGACTGATTTCCAGCGGCTGGGGAGGGATGAAGAAGTGCGTGCAGCAACTGATCCGCAACCGTCAAACCGTCGTGAGGAAGAGTCTTGATCCGGTCGCTGGTTTATATGGCTACTGTGAAAAACAATGGCACTGTTGAGCCGCTTTAAAGCTTCACGTAATAGGATAGCTGAAACTTTGTTTATCTGCCATGCCATCGAGCATGCTTCGTAGCCCTTTGTGACAATCTGTGCCGCCCTTGAGGATATATTTTATGCATAATCTATGATGACTTGCCTTCCTGGGTACAAAAAACTTAAAAGTGTCTAGTGGTTTACCGCTAAACATGTCATAATATCCAAGAAGTATATAGTACTTGATCTGAATAATCAAGTGTTTGTACAAAAAATAATGTACATAACATACCTCCTTGAGTGAGCAACGTGCATACAGCAAAGGTGTTTAACACCAACCCGATACGTTTGATAATCTCATCTTTCATAATGCCGGTCTATCTATTAAACCAGACCGGTATACCTACCGGATTTTTGTCATAATACTGGTGATCTAGTCAAACCATACCGGGTCAGTGACCACCGGTTTATAACTGATCACGAGCCAACAGCCGGTGGTTGGAAAGCAAGCCGGATCAAGGATGTCGGTTTAACAAAAAATACTTATGATTGTCAACAAAAAAAATTCAAATAGGAAAATATGCGAGGCTTTTTATGAGCTGCCAGGCTCCAAATCGAGGCTTTTGAATGGCTGCCAGGCCTCTGAGTTAAACCATTTAACAAAGCCTTTTAAGATGGGCCTCCAATTAACCAATCACCATTTTAACTATGACAAGTTCAGGGTCTGTAAAAGATTGACTTGTCAAGCGTTCGATGGGTCATGCCAGGATTACCTGGATAGGAGTGGCTTACTTGATGAAGGCAGGTTAACCCGGGGTTTTAGGTGAATACACCAGGCTTCCAAGCCGTGGCTTGATAGCCAATTACGAGGTTCCTTCAAACTCTTTGTTGCTTTGCAAAAAAGAGCCCCCAAGTAACTTTGTGAGCGATGCTCAGCGTGTGCCTATGTTTGAGTTTGTACAGTGCACAATACTCTCTTTGGCTCCACAAATTTTTCCTTGCGTGGCTGAAATGCCTATCAAGAGGTGTAGCTGTGGTTCAAACATAATCAAGCCCCCTAGTGATTTTCTTTATCTTTATGAAGTTGCTAAATCCGGTTTAACAAAGACTTCGCTTTGACCGTTAACTTGTAAAAGCACACATATGATATAAGAAAGAACAGATACCCCGCTTATAACGGAGGCTCCGGTTTATTATATGGTATATACACTGTCATAAATATGTACAGGTGAAAAAGCCTATGGCTTCAAGTATAGTAAGGCCGAAGGAGAGCTATGTTCCATGGCCGCTTTGTCTCCTCCTCCGATTGACGTGAGTCTTCATGCTCTCGAACATCAATGAGGTAGTAGGATCCGTTGTGCAGATTTTTGCTGACCATAAAGGGTCCTTCCCAAGGGGGGATAACTTATGCATATCAGTCTGATCCTGGATGAGCCGGAGCACCAAATCACCTTCTTGAAAGGTTCTAGTTTTAACCCGGCGGCTGTGATAACGCCGAAGATCTTGTTGATAAATCGTTGAACGCGCTGCTGCAAGATCCCGCTCTTCATCCAACAGGTCCAGAGAATCCTGACGTGCCTTCTCATTATCAGCTTCAACATAAGCGGCCACACAGGGCGAATCGTGACGGATGTCACTAGGAAGAACCGCCTCTGCTCCATAAACCATGAAGAAAGGCGTGTAACCCATAGAACTATTGGGTGTGGTATTGATGCTCCATAACACAGAAGGTAACTCCTCGACCCAACAACCCGGCGTCCGCTTTAAGGGAACCGTAAGCCTTGGTTTGATGCCCCGCAGAATTTTTTGATTTTCCCTTTCTACTTGACCATTAGATTGGGGGTGAGCCACTGATGCTAGATCAAGCCGGATGTGCTCACATTGACAGAATCCTTCCATCTCTCCTTTTGACAAGTTAGTGCCATTATCTGTTATAATGCTATGTGGAAAGCCAAACCGGAATATCACATTTTTGATGAATTGAACCGCTGTGGCTGCATCACACTTGCTGACTGGCTCTGCCTCTACCCATTTAGTGAATTTATCAACTGCTACTAACAGATGGGTCTTCTTGTCCTTGGAGTGCTTGAAGGGTCCAAACATATCCAGCCCCCAAGTGGCAAACGGCCACGTAATTGGAATCATCCGCAACTCTTGAGCCAGAACGTGCACACGGTGGGCAAACTTCTGACATCCATCACTAACCAAATCCTCTGCATCAGCATGCGCCGTCAACCAGTAAAAACCATGGCAAAAAGCTTTAGCAACCAACGACTTTGAACCGGTGTGATGACCGCAATCCCCTTTATGAATTTCTCACAAAATCTCACAACCTTCTTGAGGAGAAACGCATCGTTGAATCGCTCCTGAAACACTATAACGATGTAACTCCCCATTGAGTATGGTCATGGACTTGGAACGCCGGATTATCTGTCGGGCCAACGCTTCCTCAGCTGGTAACTCGCCCCGGTTCATGTAATCCAGATATGGGATCGTACAATCTGGTATGGCATGCAAAGCTACCACCAATTGAGCTTCCGAATCAGGAACAACCAAATCCTCTTCAGTTGGTATTTTGACTGACGGATTGTGCAACACATCAAGAAAGACATTAGGCGGAACCGGTTTACGTTGGGAACCAAGACGACTTAAAGCGTCCGCCGCTTCATTCTTTCGCCGGTCTATATGGTCCACCTGATAACCTTTAAAGTGACCAGCCACTGTGTCCACCTCTCGCCGATATGCAGCCATGAGCGGGTCCTTAGAATCTCAAGTGCCAGATACTTGCCGAGCCACTAGATCTGAATCGCTGAAGCACTTAACCTGGCTCAAATTCATCTCTTTAGCCATCCGAAGACCGTGGAGTAAAGCCTCATATTCAGCTGCATTGTTAGTACAAGGGAACATTAAACGGAGGACATAACAAAACTTATCACCTCGTGGGGAGGTTAATACGACTCCAGCCCCCGAACCCTCTAGCTGTCTGGACCCATCAAAATGAATAGTCCAATATGTATTATCTGGTTTCTCCTCAGGTGCCTGTAGCTCCGTCCAATCGTTGATGAAATCTACGAGTGCCTGGGACTTGATCGCCTTGCGGGGTATATACCTGAGCCCGTGGGGTCCAAGCTCAATGGCCCACTTGACAATCCGGCCGGTTGCCTCTCTATTTTGAATGATGTCACCCAGAGGAGCTAAACTGACTACTGTGATAGGATGGCCTTGAAAATAGTGTTTGAGCTTCCGGCTTGCCATAAACACCCCATACACCAGTTTCTGCCAATGCGGATACCTCTGCTTTGATTCAATGAGCACCTCACTGATATAATAAACCGGTCGTTGAACCGGATACTCTTTGCCAGGCTCTTTGCGCTCTACCACAATGGCTACGCTGACAGCCCGGGCATTAGCAGCCACATATAATAATAAGGGCTCTTTATCAATCGGTGCTGCCAGTATGGGCGGTTCCACGAGCTGTTTCTTCAAATCTTCAAACGCCTTATCAGCTGCTTCACTCCAGACAAAGTTATCCGTTTTCTTGAGCATCTGATATAAGGGAATGGCCTTCTCTCCAAGGCGACTGATAAACCGGCTCAAGGCTGTAATCCGGCCGGCCAGACGTTGCACATCGTTAATACACGCTGGTTTAGCCAAGGACATAATCGCTGCAATCTTTTCCGGATTAGCCTCAATGCCTCTGTTTGAAACCAGAAAGCTTAAGAGCTTGCCTGCCGGGACACCGAAAACACACTTCTCCGGATTGAGCATCATCTTGTAGACCCGGAGATTGTCAAAAGTTTCCCGTAGATCATCTATCAACGTCTCCTCCTTTCTGGATTTGACCACAATACCATCTACATATGCATGGACATTGTGCCCAATTTGCTTATGAAGGCAATTCTGAACACATCGCTGGTAAGTTGCCTGGGCACTCTTGAGTCCAAAGGGCATGGAAACATAGCAGAAGGGTCCAAAGGGAGTTATAAAAGTTGTCTTCTCCTGGTCCTTAACTGCCATTTTGATCTGATGATAACCAGAGTAAGCATCCAAAAAACACAAACGGTCACAACCCGCCGTAGCATCAATTATCTGATCAATGCGAGGGAGAGCAAAGGGGTCTGCAGGGCAAGCCTTGTTTAAATCTGTGTAGTCCACACACACATGCGCCAAGTGCCATTTTTCTTAAGAACCAGCACCGGATTAGCTAACCACTCTGGATGAAAAACTTCAACAATAAACCCAGCAGCCAACAAATGGGCGACCTCTTCACCTATAGCCTTGCGCCTTTCCTCGTTGAAGCGGCGGAGGAACTGTCGGACCGGTTTGAATTTCGGATCAATGTTGAGTGTGTGCTCAGCGAGTTCTCTCGGTACACCTGGCATGTCAGAAGGTTTCCATGCAAAGATGTCCCGATTCTCACGGATGAACTCGACGAGCACGCTTTCCTATTTGGGATCCAGGTTAGCGCTGATGCTGAACTGTTTGGATGAATCGCCAGGGACAAAGTCAACCATCTTAGTATATGTAGCTGATTTGAACTTCAATGCTGGATCATGTTCCGTGGTTGGCTTTTTTAAGGAAGTCATGTCTGCCGGATCAACTTGCTCCTTATAGAATGTTAACTCCTCCGTGGCACAAAGCGACTCAGCATAAGCCGCATCGCCTTCTTCACACTCCAAAGCAATCTTTCTACTTCCATGTACTGTGATAGTCCCCTTATGACCTGGCATTTTAAGCTGCAGATAAACATAACATGGCCTTGCCATAAACTTAGCATAAACCGGCCGCCCAGAGCGTGATACGGACTTTTGATCTTCACCACCTCAAATGTCACTGTTTCTGACCTTGAATCGTAGTCATCTCCAAAAGCTACCTCCAAAGCTATCTTACCAACAGGATATGCAGACTTACCAGGCACCACACCATGAAATACCGTGTTCGACGGTTTAAGATCCTTATCTGTCAACCCCATACGGTGGAATGTATCATAATACAAAATATTGATACCACTTCCCCCATCCATGAGCACTTTAGTGAACTTGTATCCCCCAACTTGAGGGGCTACCACCAAGGCCAAATGACCTGGATTATCAACCCAGGGCGGGTGGTCCTCTCTGCTCCACAAAATAGGTTGCTCCAACCAGCGTAAATACTGAGGTACTGTCGGCTCAACAGAGTTGACTACCCTTTTGTGAAGCTTCTGATCACGTTTGCACAAACTAGTAGTGAAGACATGATATTGCCCGCTGTTCAGCTGTTTGGGATTGCTCTGATAACCCGACTGCTGTTGCTGATTCCCCTAATGGTTGTAACCTCCCTGGTTGCCTTGGTGTCCTTTATTGACGTGTCCGGTTTGATTGCTTGGAAACCCTGAACCGGAACCACCGCCTCCGTAACCCGGCCCGTGGAAACCTCCTCCTGAACCGCCGGGCGGGCCGTTGTCATATTGGAACATATTGGAATTTTTGAAATCCCGCATGATATAACAATCTTTCCAGAGATGTGATGCCGGTTTCTCCTTTGATCCATGCTTTGGACAGGGTTGATTTAACAAACGCTCCAAATTGTTGCCTGGACCTCCACCCCTCTGGGGCTGCTTGCCTTTACAGCGCTGGCCATTCTCCTACGCGTTGGTATTTGCGACAAAGTCCAAACCACTATCGGCCTTGCGCTTACCAGCGTTTCCATGGCCTGCCGGATTGTGTTGTTGGCCTTTGGCATTGCCGGTCTTCTTACCCTTCTCCGGTTTGTCCTCCTCTGAATCCGGATCCTTGGTATTATCTGAATCGGCGTATTTAACCAATGCAGCCATGAGTGTTGACATGTCGTTGCAGTGACGTTTGAGCCTTCCCAACTTCTGTTTCAACGGTTTGAAACCGCAATTACCCTCTAACGTTAACACTGCGGTGTCTGCGTTGATACGATCTGACAAATGCAAAATCGCCGAGACCCATTTGACCCAATGGGTCGTGGACTCCCCTTCCTCTTGGACTCAAGCGGCCAGATCTACAATTGACATCGACTGCTTACATGTATCCTTGAAGTTCTGGATAAACCGGTGCTTCAATTCGGCCCATGATCCAATAGAGTTGATCGGCAAGCTCTTCAACCAAGTGCGAGCTGTTCCTTCCAACATCATGGTGAAATATTTAGCACACACCGCCTCGTCCACATCTAATATCTCCATTTCCATCTCATAGCTCTCCACCCACGCCTCTGGCTGCAAATCGGCGGTATAATTTGGTACCTTACGAGGTCCCTTGAAATCCTTGGGTAGCCGCACATTACGCAAAGCAGGAGATAAACACGGTACCCCTAAGGAACTGAACATCGCCCCTGGCTCCACAGAGGCAGTGGGGTGAACCAGAGTATGCTGTCGTGCCTCGTGTCTAGCTGTCAACTCGGCCTCTCGACGTGCGCGACCATGATCCACAACATCTTGCGCATTAGCACCTCCCCCAGCCGGGTTGTTCCCTCGTGGCGAATTTCGATGGCGTGCACTACTGGACACGGCCGGTTCGTCTTCCACGTGTCTGCTATAACTCCGGCTTGGGCGGGGAGTGGAGTGAATCCTCTCACGGCTGTGTGAATATGCTTGCTGTTGATTCAGCGCTGTCTGAAGGAGATCCCTGGCCCGACGTGCTTCCACTGCCACTGGTGACTCGTCGTCAGTTGGGAGGGCCGCCAGGCGTGACACAGCGGCCACAATGTTGTCCAACGGGTTGGAATAATGCCCAGGCGGCGTTGATGGTACAACGTTGTTCCGGCGAGGCAGGTCCGTCGTGCGCGGCTGAACCGGCGCTCCTGCTCCCGGCGCCCCCACCTGGTTTAGTGTGGGTTGGTTGCCAGCTCCTGTACCTGGCGTGTTGAAAAGATTCTGCGGCTCATAAACCGATGGGAGACGTGATTGGTACCTTCTTCTCATGACTTCCTCCGAAGCATTCTGATCCAGTCTAATCCGGTAAGCCTGTGCTTCCAAATCGGCCCGCTCCGTAGCCATCCTGGCGTTCTCTGCTGCCAGGTCCGCTTTGGCCTGGGCTATCTGATCTTTCACCTTTGCAATCTCTGCATCGTGCTGATCCTTGGCTGCTGCATCTACCTCTGCGGACATCAATGTTGCCAGAGCGTCGAACAAATCAGATAAGACTTGGGCCGGAGGCGGCGCCGAGCTTCCTGCCCCTGCTGGCGTGGCCGTTGTTGAACCAGAAAGCATTGCTGCAGCGGTAGATGAATGAGGCGCCGATTGTGTGCCGGACATGAAGATGGCGGCCCGGTTTGGCAGACCGGGGGAATCCGGAATACTGTTGCCCTCGGATCCTCCCTCAATCCGGCCGTCCTGCAACTGGTAAAGCGATTCGGTTTCTCCAGAAGACTCGTCATCAGAGCAGACTACGGTTTCTCCTTCGGACACCGGTCCGTCCTCGTGCCCTAATCCATGGATGACACCTACGAAAACATGCCTCGCCTCGGGCTGAACCGGCGAAGGACTTAGGGCACGTTTTCATGGATGATGTCGGTGCAGATGTCCGGCTCGGGGGCCGGTTCGCCGATCTTGCCATTGAAGACGTGAATCCCACCAAAGGGGACCCGGTACCCGTATTCGATTGAATCGGCCTCGGGACCCCATCCTGCGTTGTCGATGTAGAGCTTGCCGCGGCGACTCTTCGTCATTCGGCCCACAGCGTATCCCTTAAGTCCATCGAAGCTGCCCTTCAAGAACTCGAAACCATCGTGCGATAGCCCCATGGTGTGCGCCAACTGTCGTGGGTTTGTCACGGCAGATGTCCTCATGAAAGGACTTAGTTGTGGAACCATCGCGACGGGTTAGCTTAAAGGGGTTAAACCGGACAAGGGGACACGGGAGTTTATACTAGTTCGGCCCCTTCGATGAAGGTAAAAGCCTACGTCTAGTTGTGATTGGTATTGCTAGGGTTTCGAAGGCCAGGGAGCGAATCCGCTTTGTCTGGCTTTCGAGTTGTTGTTCTCTGTCCCTAAACCGCGGCTGGGTCATCCCTTTATATACATAGGTTGACGCCCGCCGGGCTATAGAGTCTCGAAGCCGGTTTATAAACGTATCCGGTTCGGTCTCTCTCTTTCTATCTTACTATACAAGTTTCATGACTGGGCCGGTTTACATTTACATATTGTACTCGCCTCTGGGCCCTCCGTAAAGCGCTAGCATCTTTACATCTTCATGGGCTTCTAATCTTCAAAGAGTCAACCCGGCTACCCAAGGCCGGTTTACCTGCAGTAGTAATATCCCCAACAAGTGCTGAGCTGGCCCCTTGAGTTTTAGTGGGAGGTATTTGATGGAATGAAGATCATCACCGTGGGCCATATGAATATGGAGAAGAAAATCTTCGATCCATATCGCGGGGTCTGTTGTCCCATCATATGATTCGATATTAACGGGTTTAAACCCTTCTGGGAATTCGTGTTCCATTACTTCATCAGTGAAGCAAAGGGGGTGTGCGGCGCCTCTATATCGGGCCACATCGCGATGTAGCTCAGATGGAGTTCGTCTGGGTTTTCGGCCCAGGCGTGATTATGCTTGTCACGTTCGGCTAGATGGTCGTCGTCATGTGTCGGGGCGCGCCCCCGCGATCCGTAGATCGATCTGGTCTATCCTGCTCTACTGTACAGGTCCCGCCGCAGGTCATATGTATACTCCCGAGCTGTTTTATCTCTGCCATTACGGCAAGGTGAGACGGGCTGGTGTTCGGCTTGAGTTGCCGCTTTGTCCCAGCCACGTGGTGGTCGATCAACTGCATTACGCGCTGATGGCATGGGCTCAAGTGCCTTGTCATCGACTTGAGGTAGCAATTTGCGCTTTGGGTAACTTTTGGTTGGGCGCTCGAGGTTGTATTCCTAGGCGGCCAGGACATTAGTCCATCTATCGTTTAGCAGATCTTGATCAACTTGAAGCTATTGTTGCTTCTTTTTCAGGCACCTTGCAGTGGCTATTAGCCGGCGCATAAAGCGCTCCTGCTCGAGAGGTTCCTTGCTACCTCTTGAGCATGCGTTGGTTTTCCCTTGAAGAGGAAAGGGTGATGCAACAAAGTAGTGTAAGTATTTCCCTCAATTTTTGAGATCCAAGGTATCAATCCAGTAGGAGGCTACACGCAAGTCCCTCCTACCTGCACAAACAAATAAGAACCTTACAACCAATGCGATAAAGGGGTTGTGAATCCCTTCACGGCCACTTGCAAAAGTGAGATCAGATAAAGATAATAAGATAAATATATTTGGTATTTTTGTTGTATAGATTGGAAAATAAAGATTGCAAAATAAAAGGTGGCATAAATAGAAAGTAGATAGGAAAATAAAATGATGGAAGATAGACCCGGGGGCCATAGGTTTCACTAGTGGCTTCTCTCAATATAGTAAATTCTATGGTGGGTGAACAAATTACTGTCAAGATTGATAGAAAAGCGCATAGTTATGAGAATATCTAGTCATAATCATGTATATAGGCATCATGTCCGCGACAAGTAGACCGAAACGATTCTGCATCTACTACTATTACTCCACACATCGACCGCTATCCAGCATGCATCTAGAGTATTAAGTTCATAGGAATAGAGTAACACATTAGGCAAGATGACATGATGTAGAGGGATAAACTCGAGCAATATGATATAAACCCCATCTTTTTATCCTCGATGGCAACAATACAATACGTGCCTTGCTGCCCCTACTGTCACCGGGAAAGGACACAGCAAGATTGAACCCAAAGCTAAACACTTCTCCTATTGCAAGAAAGATCAATCTAGTAGGCCAAACCAAACTGATAATTCGAAGAGACTTGCAAAGATATTAAATCATGCATACAAGAATTTAGAGAAGAATCAAATATTGTTCATAGATAATCATGATCATAAACCCACAATTCATCAGATCTTGACAAACACACCGCAAAAAGAATTACATCGAATAGATCTCCAAGAGAATGAAGGAGAACTTTCTATTGAGAAACAAAGAGAGAGAAGAAGCCATCTAGCTAATAACTATAGACCCGAAGGTCTGTGGCAAACTACTCACACATCATCAGAGAGGCTATGGTGTTGATGTAGAAGCCCTCCGTGATTGATTCCCCCTCCAGCGGAGCGCCGGAAAAGGCCCCAAGATGGGATCTCATGGGTACAGAAGGTTGTGACGGTGGAAATAGGGTTTCGTGGTGCTCTCGGATGTTTTTGGGGTATATGAGTATATATAGGCGAAAGAAGTAGGTCGGTGGAGCCACGAGGGGATCACGAGGGTGGGGGTGCGCCCTCCTGCCTCGTGGCCGCCTCATTGCTTCCTTGACGTCCACTCCAAGTCTCCTCGATTGCGTTTGTTCCAAAAATAACTCTCCCGAAGGTTTCATTCCATTTGGTATTCCTTTTCTGCGAAACACTGAAATAGGCAAAAAAAACAACAATTTGCACCGGGCCTTTGGTTACTAGGTTAGTCCCAAAAATAATATAAAAGTGCATAACAAAGCCCATTAAACATCCAAAACAGATAATATAATAGCATGGAACAATCAAAAATTATAGATACGTTGGAGACGTATCAAGCATCCCCAAGCTTAATTCCTGCTCGTCCTCGAGTAGGTAAATGATAAAAACTGAATTTTTGATGTGGAATGCTACCTAGCATAATTCTCAATGTAATTTTCTTTATTGTGGCATGAACGTTCAGATCTGAAAGATTCAATACAAAAGTTTAATATTGACATAAAAATAATAATACTTCAAGCATACTAACAAAGCAATCATGTCTTCACAAAATAACATGGCCAAAGAAAGTTATCCCTACAAAATCATATAGTCTGGCTATGCTCTATCTTCATCACACAAAGTATTTGCACAACCCCGATGACAAGCCAAGCAATTGTTTCGTACTTCTGATGTTCTCAAACTTTTTCAATCTTCACGCAATATATGAGCGTGAGCCATGGACATAGCACTATATGTGGAATAGAAGGGTGGTTTTGGAGAAGACAAAAAAGGAGAAGATAGTCTCACATCAACTAGGCGTATCAACGGGCTATGGAGATGCCCATCAATAGATATCAATGTGAGTGAGTAGGGATTGCCATGCAACGGATGCACTAGAGCTATAAGTGTATGAAAGCTCAAAAAGAAACTAAGTGGGTGTGCATCCAACTTGCTTGCTCACGAAGACCTAGGGCATTTTGAGGAAGCCCATCATTGCAATATACAAGCCAAGTTCTGTAATGAAAATTCCCACTAGTATATGAAAGTGACAACATAGGAGACTCTCTATCATGAAGATCATAGTGCTACTTTGAAGCACAAGTGTGGTAAAAGGATAGTAACATTGTCCCTTCTCTCTTTTTCTCTCATTTCTCTTTTTTCTCTTTTTTTATTTGGGCCTTTTTCCTTTTTTTATTTTATGGCCTCTTTTTTTTTCTTTTTTCTTTTTTCTTCTTTTCATCCGGAGTCTCATCCCGACTTGTGGGATAGTCTCCATCATCCTTTCCTCACTTGGGACAATGCTCTAATAATGATGATCATCACACTTTTATTTACTTACAACTCAAAAATCACAACTCGATACCAGAACAAAATATGACTCTACATGAATGCCTCCGGCGGTGTACTGAGATGTGCAATGAATCAAGAGTGACATGTGAAAGAATTATAAAGGTGGCTTTGCCACAAATATGATGTCAACTACATGATCATGCAAAGCAAATGACAATTATGTAACGTGTCATAACAAACGGAACGGTGGTCAGTTGCATGGCAATATATCTCGGAATGGCTATGGAAATGCCATAATAGGTAGGTATGGTGGCTGTTTTGCAGAAGGTATATGGTGGGTGTATGCTACCGTCGAAACGTGCGCGGTATTAGAGAGGCTAGCAATGGTGGAAGGGTGAGAGTGCGTATAATCCATGGACTCAACATTAGTCATAAAGAACTCACATACTTATTGCAAAAATCTATTAGTTATCGAAACAAAGTACTACGCGCATGCTCTTAGGGGGATAGATTGGTAGGAAAAGACCATCGCTCGTCCCCGACCGCCACTCATAAGGAAGACAATCAATAAATAAATCATGCTCCGACTTCATCACATAACGGTTCACCATACGTGCATGCTACGGGAATCACAAACTTTAGAACAAGTATTTCTCAAATTCACAACTACTCAACTAGCATGACTCTAATATCACCTTCTTCATATCTCAAAACAATCATAAAGAATCAAACTTCTCATAGCATTCGATGCACTTTATATGATAGTTTTTATTATACCCAACTTGGATGTTCATCACATTAGGACTAATTTTATAGCCAAAGCAAATTACCATGCTGTTCTATAAGACTCTCAAAATAATATAAGTGAAGCATGAGAGATCAATAATTTCTATAAAATAAAACCACCACCGTGCTCTTAAAAAGATATAAGTGAAGCACTAGAGCAAAATTATCTAGCTCAAAAGATATAAGTGAAGCACATAGAGTATTCTAATAAATTCCAATTCATGTGTGTCTCTCCAAAAGGTGTGTACAGAAAGGATGATTGTGGTAAACTAATAATCAAAGACTCAAATCATACAAGACGCTCCAAGCAAAACACATATCATGTGGTGAATAAAAATATAGCCTCAAGTAAAGTTACCGATGGACGAAGACGAAAGAGGGGATGCCTTCCGGGGCATCCTCAAGCTTAGGCTTTTGTTTGTCCTTGAATTTTACCTTGGGGTGCCATGGGAATCCCCAAGCTTAGGCTCTTGCCACTACTTATTCCAAAATCCATCAAATCTTTACCCAAAACTTGAAAACTTCACAACACAAAACACAACAGAAAATCTCATGAGCTCCGTTAGTATAAGAAAACAAACCACCACTTCAAGGTACTGTAATGAACTCATTATTTATTTATATTGGTGTTAAACCTACTTTATTCCAATTTCTCTATGGTTCATACCCCCCGATACTAGCCATAGATTCATCAAAATAAGCAAACAACACGCGAAAAACAGAATCTGTCAAAATCAGAATAGTCTGTAGTAATCTGTAGGTTTCGAATACTTCTGTAACCGCAAAAATTCTAAAATAAATTGGTGGAAGTGAGGAATTTGTCTATTAATCATCTGCAAAAAGAATCAACCTAATCGCACTCTTCAGTAAAAATGGCAACTAATCTCGTGAGCGTTAAAGTTTCTGTTTTTTACAGCAAGATTGCAAAGACTTCCCCAAGTCTTCCCAAAGGATCTACTTGGCACAAACACTAATTAAAAACATAAAACCACATCTAAACAGAAGATAGATGAATTATTTATTACTAAACAGGAACAAAAAGCAAGAAACAAAAATAAAATTGGGTTGCCTCCCAACAAGCGCTATCGTTTAACGCCCCTAGCTAGGCATAAAAACAAGAATAGATATAGGTATTATCGTAATAATGGTAGGGAAAATTGCGGAAACTCATCTCATATTCCCTACGTTTAGCAGAAAGTTTTCTTTGTGGCAAGCAAAAGTAATTAAAAGGGCTAAATTTAATGGGACAAAAGTCCCCAAGATCAAGCTCGGGAGGTATGGGTTCCTCCTTTGGCCCCTTATATTGCACAACCAATTCATCATTATAAGCATTCTTTTGGCAATAAGTCATGAGCCTTTGTTCAAGAGAAAAACCTAATCCATTGCTTTGAATAGAAAAGCCATCATTGAGTTCAGAAATTCTATCAACTGGAACAATGGTAGGAACCTTCTTTCCAAGGTTTTCATTGTAAGCAACATGATCTAAAGATCGTAAACGCATTAAGTCTTCTTGATTAAAAAGGATAGCTTCTATGGGAGGACGACCAGCGTCCACCCTATACTGCGCAAAAAATTCATTGGCCTCCTTCATTATAAACCTGAACTCATGTGCCAAAAAGATAGTAGTTGTTCGCTTAACAGAAGAATGCTTGATATTGGAAAATTCTAGAAAAATCCTTTGTATGCAAGGATGCATATGAATAAATTGTCTTTCAAGTTCAACTACGAGCGAGGATATAGCATCCGCAAGACTACTAGTTCTATGAAGAATAGACCCACCCATAGAGGGCAGGGCACCGGCACAAGTAAAGAAATATTGAATAACTCCTTTTCCAATAATATTACCGCTACTAATCCGAAAACTTTTAGTGTGTAAAATAGTAGGTTCTTCATGAGGATCATCAAAAGCATCAAAGTTTTCCATGTTATTACCACTATCCTTATCAACGATAACCTCCCCAATTTCAGCCATGATGGCAGCAAATAGCACAAAGAATGGGCACACAAAAAGCAAGATAAAGAGCAAACAAGAAAGAGGGCGAATAAAACGGCAAAGGTGAAGTGGGGGAGAGGAAAATGAGAGGCAAATGGAAAATAATGTAATGCAAGGGATAAGAGTTTGTGATGGGTACTTGGTATGTCTTGACTTGTGCGTAGATCTCCCCGGCGACGGCGCCAGAAATCCTTCTTGCTACCTCTTGAGCACGCGTTGGTTTTCCCTTGAAGAGGAAAGGGTGATGCAGCAAAGTAGCGTAAGTATTTCACCCAGTTTTTGAGAACCAAGGTATCAATCCAGTAGGAGACTACAGGCAAGTCCCTCGTACCTGCACAAACAAATAAGAACCTTGCAACCAACACGATAAAGGGGTTGTCAATCCCTTCACGGCCACTTGCAAAAGTGAGATCTGATAAATATAATGAGATAAATATTTTTGGTATTTGTGTTGTATAGATTGGAAAATAAAGATTGCAAACTAAAAGGCGACAGAAATAGAAATTAGATAGGAAAATAATATGATGGAAGATAGACCCGAGGGCCATAGGTTCCACTAGTGGCTACTCTCAAGATAGCAAATTCCATGGTGGGTGAACAAATTACTGTCGAGCAATTGATAGAAAAGCATATAGTTATGAGAATATCTAGGCATGATCATGTATATAGGCATCACGTCCGCGACAAGTAGACCAAAACGATTCTGCATCTACTACTATTACTCCACACATCGACCGCTATCCAGCATGCATCTAGAGTATTAAGTTCACAAGAACAGAGTAACGCATTAGGCAAGATGACATGATGTAGAGGGATAAACTCAAGCAATATGATATAAACACCATCTTTTTATCCTCGATGGCAACAATACAATACGTGCCTTGCTGGCCCTGCTGTCACTGGGAAAGCACACCACAAGATTGAACCCAAAGCTAGGCACTTCTCCCATTGCAAGAAAGATCAATCTAGTAGGCCAAACCAAACTGATAATTCGAAGAGACTTGCAAAGATATTAAATCATGCGTAAAAGAATTCAGAGAAGAATCAAATATTGTTCTTAGATAATGTTGATCATAAACCCACAATTCATCGGATCTCGACAAACACACCACAAAAAGAATTACATCAAATAGATCTCCAAGAGAATCGAGGAGAACTTTGTATTGAGATCCAAAGAGAGAGAAGAAGCCATCTAGATAATAACTATCGACCCAAAGGTCTGTGGTAAACTACTCACACATCATCGGAGAGGCTATGGTGTTGATGTAGAATCCCTCCGTGATCGATTCCCCCTCCGGCGGAGCGCCGTAAAAGGCCCCAAGATGGGATCTCCTGGGTACAGAAGGTTGCGGCGGTGGAAATAGGGTTTTGTGGTGCTCTCAGATGTTTTTGGGGTATATGAGTATATATAGGCGAAAGAAGTAGGTCGGTGGAGCCACGACGGGCCCACGAGGGGCCCACGAGGGTGGGGGGCGCGCCCTTCTACATCGTGGCCGCCTCGTTGCTTCCTTGACGTCCACTCCAAGTCTCCTGGATTGCGTTTGTTCCAAAAATAACTCCCCCGAAGGTTTCATTCCGTTTGGATTCCGTTTGGTATTCCTTTTCTGCGGAACACTGAAATAGGCAAAAAAAACAGCAATTTGCACTGGGCCTTTGGTTAGTAGGTTAGTCCCAAAAATAATATAAATGTGCATAACAGAGACCATTAAACATCCAAAACAGATAATATAATAGCATGGAACAATAAAAAAATTATAGATACATTGGAGACGTATCATTCCTCAGGCACGATAAAATCCTCGTTGCCGAGGCTCACCTCATCCTCGAAGAGCAGAAGATAGTTACTGTCCTCCGTGTCTTTGTTTACGCCCAGTTCATCAGGGCTAACTCGCCCATCTTCATGTTCGTCCTGTCCGGAGGTTGGCTCAACGGAGTCTTCATTGTCCTCGGCATCGTCTGGAGTATTGTTTTCTCTGTGCTGGTATTGCTGTCTTTTCCGCAGCGTGACTTAGAGTGGCGCCGCTATCGTCGGTGCTTTGGCTGTATCTCAGGAGGTTTATCCTCGACTGGGTCTTCTTTGTCATCGCCGTTAGCTTCTTTGGGTGTATCCACCATGTACACGTCATACGAAGAGGTGGCCGTCCAACGTCCGGTAAACGACGGGTTTTGGGCCTCCTCTTCTCCGGCACCGTCGTCCATACCGTCGATGTTTTCGGAGTCGTAATCGAGCATGTTTGTTAAGTCCTCGACAGTGTCTATAAAGTGGGTGGTGGGTGGGACGAAAACTTCCCTGCTCTCAGCCCCTAGTCCGGGCTGGGCATAGTTCGGACGTTGCTCCTCTATAATGACAAGGGATCGCATTAAGTCCAGAGCCTCGCTTAAAGGCGAGGTTTGGCCCGAGAGAAGAGAGCTCGTGGAGTACAACGAGAGGGAGACTCCTTGGCCGAACTCACACGATGCTGACTCCGAGGATTCGGAGCCCGTGTCAGGAGAAGGGTCCGGCTCCATGATGGCTACCAGCGACACTACTTCCCCCGGATCTCCCACAATGGGCTTAGTGGCCGCAGATAGTATGGCGAGCTCTAGGAGCCTATCTTCGAACCTGGCCATATGCTCCGGATCTAAGGCCAGAGCGGAGATTGAGGGCGCGAATCCTTGGAAGATCAAGTCTCCTTGGATATCAGTGACATAGTCTAGATTTCCAAAACTAATCTGGTGACCTGGGGCGTAGTTGTCGATCTGCTCTAGATGGCCAAGCGAGTTGGCCCACACTACGAAGCCACCGAACACAAAGATCTGGCCGGGGAGGAAAACCTCCCCCAGGGCAGCTTTCTTGTAGATGATTGATGGAGCCATCGAACCTTCTGGAGACGACGTAGCGGAACTCTCAATGAAAGCACCAATGTCGGTATCAAAACCGGCGGATCTCGGGTAGGGGGTCCCGAACTGTGCGTCTAAGGTTGATGGTAATAGGAGGCAGGGGACACGATGTTTTACCCAGGTTCGGGCCCTCTTGATGGAGGTAATACCCTACGTCCTGCTTGATTGATATTGATGAGTATGAGGATTACAAGAGTTAATCTACCACGAGATCATAATGGCTAAAACCCTAGAAGTCTAGCCTGTATGATTGTGATTGCCTCTATGGACTAAACCCTCCGGTTTATATAGACACCGGAGGGGACTAGGGTTGTATAAAGTCGGTTACAGAGAAAGGAATCTTCATATCCGAACGCCAGGCTTGCCATCCACGCCAAGGAGACTCCCATCCGGACACGGGAGAGAGTCTTTTGTCTTGTATCTTCATAGCCCATTAGTCCGGCCCGCATCACATAGGCCGCACGCCTGAGGACCCCTTAATCCAGGACTCCCTCAGTCGCCGCGCCCTAGTTTCGACTAGCGCCCGCGCGCCGCCGCCCCCTACGCTTGCCGCCACCGCAAATCGCGGCTCAGGTCGGCCGGTGCCCGGGTCCAGCGCCCCTGGGCTCCGTCCACCGCGCTCGGGTCAGCCCCGACGGGCGCCCATGCCTGCCCCGCTACGCCAGCGCCCGAGTGGCTCGGTTGAGCCACTGGCCTATGGGCCCCACGCCCTGCAAAATAATAATAATAATAATAATAAATAATAATTAATCAATATAATTAATTAATCATGTTTAATCAACTATTTAAGTTTCATTGTCCTACTAAATAAACTGGGTTAATTTTGTAATTAACAAAATAGTCTATGACAGGGGGCCCCATGCCCTGTTGACCAGTCAAATGTTGACTTGTCAGCTAGGACCCCCTGGCCCACCTGTCAGCCTTTGTGTACAATCTGTGTACACAGAGTTGGGTACCCATAACAATCTGTTATATAATTTAGAATTAAAATAAATATAGAAAATGTTTAAAACTTTAGAAATTCGTAGAAAATAATCCGTAGCTCGGATGAAAGTGTTTTATACATGAAAGTTTCTCAAAACGACTAGATGAATCCGAATACGCAGCCCGTTCGTCCACCACACATCCCTAGCATAGCGAACACGCAACTTTCCCCCTCAGGTTCATCTGTCTAAAAACATGAAACACCAGGGATACTTTCCAGATGTTTCCCCCCTTCACCAGTATAGCCTGGTACTGCGTTAGGTCACCCCTAGCACCGTGTATTGCCATGTTATGCTTTGTGATGCTTTGATTGCTCTATTATTTATGGTGTTCCCCTCCATTACTTTTTTTCGGTAGACCCTGAGACCGCTATCGGTACCCCTATGATCGACTACATCGACAACGAACCCTTCTTGCCAGAGCAACCAGGCAAGCCCTCCCCTTGATCAACCTGATATCGCCTATTCTTCTCTCTACTGCTTGCATTAGAGTAGAGTAGCATGTTACTGCTTTCCGATAATCCTATTCTGATGCATAGCCTGTCTTTGCTACTACTGTTGTTACCTTTACCTGCAATCCTAAGTGCTTAGTATAGGATGCTAGTTATTCCATCAATGGCCCTACATTCTTGTCCGTCTGCCATGCTATACTATCGGGCCGTGATCACTTGGGAGGTGATCACGGGCTTATAGTTATATACATAATATGTGATACATGTGGTGACTAAAGTCGGGTCGGCTCGTAGAGTACCCGCAAGTGATTCCGATGTGGGGGCTGAAGGGGCAGGTGGTTCCATCCAGGTAGTGGTGGGCCTGGGTTCCCGACGGCCCCCGACTGTTACTTTGTGGCGGAGCGAAAGGGCAGCTTGAGACCACCTAGGAGAGAGGTGGGCCTGGCCCTGGTTGGCGTCCGCGGTTACTTCAATTAACACGCTTAATGAGATCTTGGTATTTGATCTAAGTCTGGCCACTGGCCTATACGCACTAACCAACTACGCGGGAACAATTATGGGCACTCGACGTCGTGGTATCAGCCGAAGCCTTCTTGACGCAGAGACTGAGCGGCACGCGCCGGGTTGGACCGCGTAACACAACTTCCTTTGTAATGGAGGTTGCTAGGTCTACTCACCGTCCACGTACGCAACGTGTAGGTGTGCAATGGGCGATGGGCCGAGACCCATGCGCGCTTAGATTTAGACCGGCGTGCTAACCTCTCTGTTGTGCCTAGGTGGGGTTGCGACGTGTTGATTTTTCGAGGCCGGGCATGACCCAGGAAAGTGTGTCTGGCCAAAGAGGATCGAGCGTGTTGGGAAATGTGGTGCACCCCTGTAGGGAAGTTTATCTATTCGAATAGCCGTGTCCCTCGGTAAAAGGACGACCCGGAGTTGTACCTTGACCTTATGACAACTAGAACCGGATACTTAATAAAATACACCTTTCCAAGTGCTAGATACAACCCGGTGATCGCTCTCTCACAGGGCGACGAGGGGAGGGTCATCGGGTAGGAATATGCTATGCGATGATACTTGGTTAACTTACCATCTACTCTCTTCTATATGCTTCAACATGGAGGCTTCCAGAAGCGTAGTCTTTGATAGGACTAGCTATCCCCTCTTATTCTGGCATTCTGCAGTTCTGTCCACATACACTGCCCATTTCATTTGATACCAATGCATATGTAGTGTAGATCCTTGCTTGCGAGTACTTTGGATGAGTACTCACGGTTGCTTTTCTCCCCCTTTTCCCCCTTTATATACCTAGTTGTCGCAACCAGATGCTGGAGTACAGGAGCCAGAGGATCCCGAGGATGATTCTATGTGGAGTTTGGCTTCGAGGAGTAGTTAGGATGTCCCAGGCTGGAGGCCTTGCCTTTTTGACCGTTGTTACTTTTGTGCTAGCCTTCTTAGGACAAACTTGTTTAACCTTATGTTTGTACTCAGATATTATTGCTTCTGCTGACTCTTGTGTATTCGAGCTTATGTATCCGAGCCCTCGAGGCCCCTGGCTTGTAATATAAAGCTTGTAATATTTTATTTGTGTCTAGAGTTGTGTTGTGATATCTTCCTGTGAGTCCTTGATCTTGATCATACACATTTGCGTGTATGATTAGTGTACGATTGAATCGAGGGCATCACAACGACTGTCGTGCGGGGTGCTGCCCGGAAGACGACAGCGGTGATGATGAGCTTGGCCTTGACGATGGCCGCGACGGCGACGAGGGTAAGCTTGCCCTTGGCGACGGCCGTGCTTCCTTCAGCAGCGGTGGCTCATCCTCCAGCGAGAGCACCAGCAGCGGCGGCTCCGACCAACCACCACGTAGCCGGGCTCACATCGAGGGAGGCAACGAGTCGTCTCGTTGCCGCATTCCGGTGAAGCGGGAGGAAGACACGGACTAAGCTCGGGGGCCGCTAGAGCCTGGCCTAGGGAGCTGCTGCGGCCGTGCGAGCCACTTTTGTTTAACCTTTCCTTTCTCCTACATTTGGAAAAAAGGTAGAGGGCCCCGTTGGGGTGTGTAATGAACCATGGCACTTATGCCACTATGCTATGTTTATTATTTTGAAGTTTTAGCCGCAACACCTGTGTTCTACTAGGTACAGCTAGGGTAACTTAGCTTGATATGCTTGCAGTAGTCTTCCATCTCGCGAGGGCACGTCTTTCCAGCAACATCCGACGAAGCTCCCTTCCTAACGACTCAGGAGCCATCGGTCCTCATGAGACCTTGTATAGCTGCAGGGTTATTAGAAAACTTGGCAGGGTGTCTCATCCTTCATCGCGCGAGCCCCCGACGCGTGGGTTAGTTGTGGCTAGTACACCATGTCGCGCTGCCCAGAGGCACGGACTTAAAGGGGTGCGCATACCCAAGAGCTCATTCGAGAGCGTCTCGCGAGGATTTAGGGAAGCGGAAGCTCTGGAGCAACGGGGCTTCGGCGAGGTGTGTTTGCGGTGTGGGTGAGCCCAAACATGCACACCTGCCTAGCCCCCGCGTGCGTGATGCGCGAGGAGGAGCGACAGGCAACTGTCGGTCTTCCTGAGGCAAGACTGGAGAAGCGAGCGAAGAAAGGGGAGAAAAATTCCAACTCTAGCGAATAAAAACGTGAAAACTCCAAATTCCATTAAGAAGTTGCGAACTAACTACAAAAATCAAGCAAAAGAACAGCCGCGTCCGGCTCCTAGTCTAGTCTTCTCACTAGCGTGAAGCTAAGTGATGCCACTAGGACGTGGGAGGGAGCCCCCGTGAGGCCCGCGGGCGACACTCAGGAGACTCCGAGGCGTGTACAACCCCACTCATTATTATGTGAGAGTGTCACGAGTGGAGACCTTCACAGGCATGGGGCCTTGCTTCATGGGTAGAACTTCCGGAGGTGCTGGATGTTCCAGGCATTCTGGATGGGGATGCCATCCCGCGTCTCCAGGCGCGTGGCGCCAGGCCTGGAGACATGGGAGATACTGAATGGGCCCTCCCACATGGGTGAGAGCTCATGCAACCCCTCCCTGGAGAGCACCCACATCAGGACGAGATCACCCAGCTCGAGAGTCCTGGAGCGGACGCTGCGGCAGTGGTACTGCCGCAGCGCCTGCTGGTACCTCGCTGCTCAGAGCGCGTCTTGGCAGCGACGTTCCTCCCCCAGCACGAGGTCCATCCCCCGCGAGGCGTCCTGGCGTGCCTCATCAACCGCCAAGACCCGCTCGGAGCGATGCCTGGCCTCGTGAGGGAGAACCGCTTTAACTCTGTAGACGAGGAAGAATGGAGTTTCGCCCATTGGCTTGGTCGTGGTGGTGCAGATGGACCACAACACGGACTGGAGCTTGTCCAGCCAGCCCCTGCAGCAGGCCTCGAGCTTCTTCTTGAAGGTTTTTGCCTTGAGGCCTCTCAGGACCTCTGCATTGGCACGCTCAGCCTGGTCGTTGCTCCTAGGATGTGCCACTAAGGCGTAGCATATCTGTGTTTCAAGGTTAGCACAGTGTGTTTTGAAAAGGTTGCTAGTGAACTGCGAGTCATTGTCGGTGATGATGCGGTTAGGGACCCCGAACCGTCTCATGAGGCCCTTGATGAACTTAATCGTCGAGCCGGCTAGGATGGTGCGGACGACCTCCACCTCCGCCCACTCGGTGAACTTGTCGATGGCAACATGGAGGCAGCGGCAGCCCCCGGGCGCTCGGGGGAACGGGCCCAAGGTGTCCAGCCCCCAGACCGTGAACGACCATGAGAGCGAGATGGTCTGGAGACCCTGGGCGGGCTGGTGGATCTGCTTTGCATGGAATTGGCATGCTTCACGGGATCTCACCAGCTTGGTGGCATCATTGAGCGCCATGGGCCAGTAGAATCCACTGCGAAATTCCTAGCCCACGAGGGTGCACGATGAGGAGTGATGCCCGCAGTCCCTGCCATGTACAGCTAGCAGCTCATGCCCTTGCTCCTTGGAGATGCACCATAAAGAGACATCGTTTGTTTGCTTTTGATAGAGCTCACCATCCTGAATGCAGTAGGAAGTGGCCTGGCGGGCCACGCGCTCCGCATCCTCCTCCTTATCCGTCAGGGTCTCCTGAAGTAGGTACGCCTTGAACTCCTCGGTCTAGTAACCGCCCTGAGGCTCAACCGCGAGGAGTAGACGGGCTCCCGAGGTCAGGCCGCAAGCGGGGGCGCCCCAGAGGGGCCCTGGGGGGAGCTCCTCCTGAGGCGATGCTGGTTCCATGGTGGGTGGGGCTGCCGACGGCTTGAAGAGCCGCTCCTCAAAGATGCTAGGCTCCCGAGGCAGGCGGCGGGATGCCCACTCGGCGATGTTGTCTGCCTCCTTGTTCGTGCCGTGCGGCACGTGCTGCAACTCCAGGCCAAATAATTGTTTCTCGATTTTGCGTACCTCCTCAAGGTATGCCTCCATGTGCTCGTCCTTCGGCTTGTATGCTTTGTTGGAGAAGTTGACGAGGAGCTGGGAGCTGTCCTTGATGCTGAGGCGCTTCACTCCCAAAGCCGCCGCGGCCTTGAGACCGACGATCAAGCCTTCATACTCTGCAATGTTGTTGGATACCTTCTCGCCCTATTGTAAGCAGAGCTGCACGGCGTGGTAGAGCTTGTCCTGAGCAGGCGAGATGAGCATGGCCCCAGCCCCCACGCCCTGACGTGCGAATGCGCCCTCGAAGTACATGACCCAACCGTCCGGTGCCTTGCTTCCCGGCAAGAGGGGATGGTCCACACCCACTTCTGGGCTGGGGATGTCGGTCCATTCCGCCACGAAGTTGGCGAGCGCCGCACCCTTGATGACTCTAGTGGTGCTGAACTCCAACAGGAACGCCTGCAGTTCGATGTTCCACTCTACAACCCTTCCCGCTGCATTGGGGCTCCGAAGCACCCTTTCTAGTGGGTAAGCTGAGACAACCTTGATGGGGTGGCCCTGGAAGTAATGGCGCACCTTGCAGTAGGCGATGAGGAGCATGGGCAAAGAGATTTTGCGGTATGGGGTAGCATGCCCGTGCACTGTGCTGACGAAGTACACCGGGTGCTCGACGAGGGCGGAAGTGTTGGTGGGGTATTGTACCTCCTGAGACTGTACAACCTTGTGAGCTTGGTCATTCGTTGGGGCAGCCGGGGCCTCAGGAGCACCGTCTTGAGGGGCTTGGACATCTGTTGGGGGCAGCCGAGGCCTCAGGAGCATCGTCCTAATGCCGCTACATCTCAACCGGATGTGGGGTGCTGGTCTATGAGCCCTTGGCCAGGCGCTCCTCCCGGACCGCCACCAGTGCTGCGCTAGTAGAGTGAGGTGTGGTGGCCAGGTAGAGCACCAAGGGTTCAAGGGGACGTGGTGCTACCATCACCGGCGAGCTGGTGAGGTACCTCTTAAGATCTTGGAATGTCGCATCAGCCTCCGGAGTCCACTCGAACGGTCCTTTCTTTTTCATTAGCTTGAAGAATGGGAGGGTGCGCTCTCCCTGCTTGGAGATGAAGCATCCGAGAGAGGTAACATAGCCTGCCAGCATCTGCATCTCCTTGAGGGTTTGTGGCGGGCTCATCCTTTCTATGGCCTTGACCTTCTCTAGGTTCGCCACGATACACCTATGCGACACCAGAAATCCCAGCAGCTTGCCGGAAGGGACTCCAAACACACATTTCTTTGGATTGAGCCACGGATCCACCTTACGCAGGCTGGCAAATGTTTCCCCCAGGTCTTCAATAAGGGTTCTTTCCTCCCGAGACTTCACCACTATGTCATCGATGTAGGCCTCAGCGTTCCCTCCAAGCTGCTGGCCCAGAGTGATGTGCATCAGCCGCTGGAAAGTCGCTCCGACATTACGCAGCCCAAACGGCATGCATGTGTAGCAATACACCCCGCACGGAGTCAGGAAAGCCTGATAACCCATAAGTATAGGGGATCGCAACAGTTTTTGAGGGTAGAGTATTCATCCCAAATTTATTGATTCGACACAAGGGGAGCCAAAGAATATTCTCAAGTATTAATAGTTGAGTTGTTAATTCAACCGCACTTGAAAGACTTAATATCTTCAGCAAAGTATTTAGTAGCAAAGTACTATGGAAGTAATGGCAACGGTGGCAAAAGTAACAGTATTGGTTTTGTAGTGATTGTAACAGTGGCAACGGAAAAGTGACTAAGCAAAGATCAATATGTGGAAATCTCGTAGGCAATGGATCAGTGATGGATAATTATGTTGGATGTGATTCCTCGTGCAACAGTTATAACATAGCGTGACGCAGAACTAGCTCCAGTTCATCAATGTAATGTGGGCATGTATTCTGAATATAGTCATACGTGCTTATGGAAAAGAACTTGCATGACATCTTTTGTCCTACCCTCCCATGGCAGCGGGGTCCTATTAGAAACTAAGGGATATTAAGGCCTCCTTTTAATAGATTACTGGAACAAAGCATTAACACTTAGTGAATACATGAACTCCTCAAACTACGGTCATCGCCGGGAGTGGTCCCGATTATTGTCACTTCGGGGTTACCGGATCATAACACATAGTAGGTGACTATTGACTAGCAAGATAGGATCAAGAACTCACATATATTCATGAAAACATAATAGGTTCAGATCTAAAATCATGGCACTCGGGCCCTAGTGACAAGCATTAAGAATAGCAAAGTCATAGCAACATCAATCTCAGAACATAATGGAGACTAAGGATCAAACCCTAAGAAAACTAACTCGATTACATGATAAATCTCATCCAACCCATCACCGTCTAGCAAGCATACGATGGAATTACTCACACACGGCAGTGAGCATCATGAAATTGGTGATGGAGGAAGGTTGATGACGACGATGGCGACAGATTCCCCTCTCCGGAGCCCCGAACAGACTCCAGATCAGCCCTCCCGATAGATATTCAGGCTTGGCGGCGGCTCCCTATCGTAAAACATGATGAATCCTTCTCCCTGATTTTTTTCTCCCTGAACGTGAATATATAGAGTTGGAGTTGAGGTCGGTGGAGCCTTAGGGGGGCCCACGAGACAAGGGGCGCGCCCCCACCCTCGTGGATATGGTGTGGGCCCCTGGTGTTGATTCTTTTGCCAATATTTTATATAAATTCCAAAAATATTCTCCATGAAGTTTCAGGTCATTCCGAGAACTTTTATTTCTGCACAAAAATAACACCATGGCAATTGTGCTGAAAACAGCGTCAGTCCGGGTTAGTTCCATTCAAATCATGCAAGTTAGAGTCAAAAACAGGGTCAAAAGTGTTTTTAAAAGTAGATACGATGGAGACGTGTCAACTCCCCCAAGCTTAAACCTTTGCTTGTCCTCAAGCAATTCAGTTGACAAACTGAAAGTGATAAAGAAAAACTTTTACAAACTTTGTTTGAGCTTGTTGTTCTAAATATGTAAAGCCAACATTCATGTTTTCAGCAATGATTATGAACTAACCATATTCACAATAACATTTAGGTCTCATGTTTACTCATATCAATGGCATAATCAACTAGCGAGCAATAATAGCAAATCTCGGATGACAACACTTTCTCAAAACAATCATAATATGATATAACAAGATGGTATCTCGCTAGCCCTTTTTGAGACCGCAAAACATAAATGCAGAGCACCTATGAAGTTCAAGGACTGACTAAACATTGTAATTCATGCTAAAAGAGATCAAGTCAAAGTCATACTCAATGTAAACTAATAGTAATGCATGCAAATGATAGCGGTGCTCTCCAAATGGTGCTTTTTAATAAAAGGGTGATGACTCAACATAGAAGTAAATATATAGGCCCTTCACAGAGGGAAGCAGGGATTTGTAGAGGTGCCATAGCTCGACTTTTTAAACAAAGATAAATAATATTTTGAGTGGCATACTTTCATTGCCAACATAACAACCGAGAGATCTCGATATCTTCCATGCTACACACATTATAGGCGGTTCCCAAACAGAATGGTAAAGTTTATACTCCCCCACCACCAACAAACATCAATCCATGGCTTGTCCGAAACAACGGGTTCCTCCAACTAACAACAATCCTGGGGGAGTTTTATTTGCAATTATTTTAATTTAAGCATGGGACTGGGCATCCCGGTTACCATCCATTTTCTCGTGAATGAGGAGCGGAGTCCACTCCTCTTGAGAATAACCCACCTAGCATGGAAGATATAGACATCCCTAGTTGATACATGAGCTATTCGAGCATACAAAACAGAATTTCATTTGAAGGTTTAGAGTTTGGCACATACAAATTTACTTGGAACGGCAGGTAGATTGTAGCGACCCGACCTCAAACGGTCAAGTCACTGTGCTTCAGTGTCATCCCTGGATCTGTAATGCTGACACACACAGTACTCGAGGATTTATAGCAGAGTAGCAATCACACACTTATTACCTCGAATGTCTCCAAAGAGAACTTATTACGATAATATGGCTTAAGGCCATCTAATATGATAACAACAGAAGGCTTAGAAGATGAAGTGAGTCCATCAACTCCAACAGCATAGCTGAGCTGCACGGCAACGACCTAACGAACCTTACTCCTTGTCTGAAAAGTCTGCAACGTAATACATTGCAGCCCGAAAACGGGTCAGCACATGGAATATGCTGGCAATGTAACACAGTAGAGCATGAACAGAGTAATGCTATATCTATATGCAAATTTGGCCGGTGGAAAGCTCTATGGTTATAGTTTTGCGAAAAGCCAATTTTTCCCTACAACAAAGGAATAGATTTTAATTTAACTATCATGGTGGTTGAACAATATTGAGAAGGTACTCCCAACTCAATCCCAAATTAAAGTAGTTAACAACCCAACAATATTAGTTAAGAGTGATGAGATACATGTGATAACCCAAGTACTAGATACTCAAAATTGTCCATAACCGGGGACACGGCTAACCATGATTAGACTGTACACTCTGCAGAGGTTTGCGCACTTTTCCCCACAAGACTCGATCGCCTCAGTTGTATTTCTCGCACTACAAGGTGTTTGAGAAACGGATGACCGAGACACAGTCTTTCAGAAACATTAACTCTCTACTCCGGGCAGACCATACCGAACCTACAAAACCCACTACCTACTGATCCACCTCTTCAAGAGCTTCACGTAACTTACTCAACTATGCTAGAGCCCATAATAGCTTGTGGCTGCACACAAAAGTTTCTAGCATGAATCATCCCAGTTCCCTTTGAGCCTGGGTGGCGGTCCATAGGAAGATCACACGGGTACCCCAGGATTTCCAAACAAAAATAGACAACACTAGGTTCCCCAGGTGCCTCAATCCACCCAGATTTTAATTTAAGTTGCCACCTTAAGTTGAACCATTAATTAACAATCTCACATCTGTCATGGATTTCATTCAAACCCAAACCACGTCTACGAGCATAGCAAAATAAAATAAGCAACGCGTAGAAGTAACTCCCAAGGGTTTGAATGCAGGGCAATAGGTTCTACCTCATCAACTACTTCCCAACCCACATGTTAAAGACATCCTAATCATGCAACGTTTGAGGATTGAGACTAATGCATAAAAACTGGGTATGGAAAGAGTATGATCAATGTGTTACTTGCCTTGCTGACGATCTGCGAATCCTAGGGACTCGTAGTAACATGCTTCGTACTCCGGGTGTTCTATCGCAAACAAACAATAACATACATAAGCAACAAGCAAAGATGCACAAGCAAAACTCAAATAAGAGAGGTTGACCAGAAAGTTCAACTTAAGAACTCCGGTTAGCAAAAAGAATCAAATCAAACGGAGCAACGAAACTCAAACGGCGAAAGAAACAAGATCCGTTTACTAATCTGGACCTAGGTCAAATTTTACAGTAGCAAAAACTTGTGCAAGTTGGTTAAACGAAAAGATGGTCTCGAGACGAAGATCTAGGCGCTTGAATCGCCTGTTTCCGGGTAACGAGCGAAAAGATAAATCCGGAACTAAGATCGGATCAGAAATCGCGATCAAAAATAATCGCGGATTAATCCAATAAAAGAAACTGACGAACAGACTAACGAACGAGCGTTCGTTAACTGTAACAAATGGGTGAAAACCCTTCATTAAAACGAACGTACGGACGAACGTCCGCTATTTAGAAGAACCGAGAAAAACCGGTGAACCGATCTAAAACAACGAACTAGGGTTTCTAAAAAACCGAACGGTTCCTTAAAAAACCAGCGGCTCGGTTCCGGTGCGGTACCTCCGGCGAGGGGCTCCGGCGAGGTGCGGTTGGGCGGCGAGGCGGCGGCTCACGGGGCGGCGGGGCTCGGCGGCGGCCCGGCAAGCGGCGGCGGCGAGGCGCGGCGGTGACGGCGAGGCGCGGGCGGCGGCTACGGGGCGTGGGCGGCGGCTGGGCTGCGGTGGTGGGGGTGGGTGGCTCGGGGCGGCGGGGTATAAAAAGAGGGGGCGGCGACTTGGGGGAGGGGCCAAGGCGGGGCAGCGGAGTCCGGCTCGGACTCCTCGTCTGAGTCAGTGGCGGCGGTGCGCGCGATGGGGAGGCGGTGGCGCCGGCGGCTGGGCCGGCGGCCTGGCTGGGTTTCGGCCCAGCCGGCGGAACCTCTTTTTTTAAAACAATTTCACTGACAGAAATAAATACTAAAAAAAATCTAAAAATGCCAAAACAATTTTTCAGCGTCTAAATAAAATATTTTGAACGAGATGAACATTTTCTTGGCCCTAAAATGCAATTTTGAAAAACGTGCAATTTTTCTAATTGCAATTAAAATCCAAATAAAATCAAATATGTGATTTTAATATGTTCCTCCAATATTTCAGTTATTTTGGAGAAGTCATATTATCTTCTCTCATATATTTTATTATGAAATAGTTTTCGGAGAGAAAAACAATAAAATAAAAAATCCTCGTTTCATTATTTGATAAAAATCAAATATGAAAACTGGGAAATCCCCAACTCTCTCCGAGGGTCCTTGAGTTGGTAGGATTTCGAGGATTGCAGAACAAAAATGCAATAAAATATGATATGCATGAATGACCTATGTATAACATTCCAAATTGAAAATTTGGGATGTTACAAACCTACCCCCTTTAAGATGAATCTCGCCCTCGAGATTCGGGTTGGCTAGAAAATAGGTGTGGGTGGTCTTTGCGGAGATCATCCTCTCGTTCCCAGGTGGCTTCATCCTCGGTATGGTGGCTCCACTGAACTTTGCAAAACTTGATAACCTTGCTGCGGGTGACTCGGCTGGCAAACTCAAGAATCTTAACTAGCTTCTCCTCATAAGTCAAATCACTGTCCAACTGAATCGCCTCCAAGGGTACTGTATCTCTTAACGGTATATCGGCCATTGATAACCCACAAGTATAGGGGATCGCAAAAGCTTTCGAGGGTAGAGTATTCAACCCAAATTTATTGATTCGACACAAGGGAAACCAAAGAATATTCTCAAGTATTAGCAGCTGAGTTGTCAATTCAACCACACCTGGAAACTTAGTATCTGCAGCAAGGTGTTTAGTAGCAAAGTAATATGATAGTGGTGGTAGCAGCAACAAAAGTAAAGACAACAAAAGTAATGTTTTTGGTATTTTGTAGTGATTGTAACAGTAGCAGCGGAAAAGTAAATAAGCATAAACCAGTATATGGAAAACTCGTAGGCACCGGATCAGTGATGGATAATTATGCCAGATGCGGTTCATCATGTAACAGTCATAACATAGGGTGACACAGAACTAGCTCCAATTCATCAATGTAATGTAGGCATGTATTCTGTATATAGTCATATGTGCTTATGGAAAAGAACTTGCATGACATCTTTTGTCCTACCCTTCCGTGGCAGCGGGGTCCTATTGGAAACTAAGGTATATTAAGGCCTCCTTTTAATAGAGAACCAGAACAAAGCATTAGCACATAGTGAATACATGAACTCCTCAAACTATGGTCATCACCGGGAGTGGTCCCGATTATTGTCACTTCGGGGTTGCCGGATCATAACACATAGTAGGTGACTATAGACTTGCAAGATAGGATCAAGAACTCACATATATTCATGAAAACATAATAGGTTCAGATCTGAAATCATGGCACTCGGGCCCTAGTGACAAGCATTAAGCATAGCAAAGTCATAGCAACATCAATCTCAGAACATAATGGACACTAGGGATCAAACCCTAACAAAACTAACTCGATTACATGATAAATCTCATCCAACCCATCACCATCCAGCAAGCCTACGATGGAATTACTCACACACGGCGGTGAGCATCATGAAATTGGTGATGGAGGATGGTTGATGATAACGACGGCGACGAATCCCCCTCTCCGGAGCCCCGAACGGACTCCAGATCAACCCTCTCGAGAGGTTTTAGGGCTTAGCGGTGGCTCCGTATCGTAAAACGCGATGATTTCCTCTCTCTCATTTTTTTTCTCTCCGAAAGCAAATATATAGAGTTGGAGTTGGCTTCGGAGGGCATCCAGGGGGCCCACGAGGTAGGGGGGCACGCCCTAGGGGGCGCCCCCCAGCCTCGTGAGAAGGGTGTGGGCCCCCTGGTCTTCATCTTTGGCGAGGATTTTTTTTATTTTTTCTAAGATGTTCCGTGGAGTTTCAGGTCATTCCGAGAATATTTGTTTTCTGCACATAAAACAACACCATGGCAATTCTGCTGAAAACAGCGTCAGTCCAGGTTAGTTCCATTCAAATCATACAAGTTAGAGTCCAAAACAAGGGCAAAAGTGTTTGGAAAAGTAGATACGACGGAGACATATCAACTCCCCCAAGCTTAAACCCTTGCTTGTCCTCAAGCAGTTCAGTTGACAAACTGAAAGAAAGAAAGAAAAACTTTTACAAACTCTGTTTGCTCTTGTTGTTGTAACTATGTCAAGCCAGCATTCAAGTTTTCAACATAGATCATAACTAACCATATTTGCAATAATTCTCAGGTCTCACAATTACTCATATCAATAGCATAATCAACTAGCAAGCCATAATAATAAATCTCGGATGACAACACTTTCTCAAAACAATCATAATATGATATAACAAGATGGTATCTCGCTAGCCCTTTCTGAGACCGCAAAACATAAATGCAGAGCACCTTTAAAGATCAAGGACTGACTAGACATTATAATTCATGGTAAAAGAGATCCAATCATAGTCACAACCAACATAGATTAACAGTGATGAATGCAAATGACAGTTGTGCTCTCCAGCTAGTGCTTTTTAATAAGAGGGCGATGACTCAACAGAAAAGTAAATGGATAGGCCCTTCGCAGAGGGGAAGCGAGGATTTGTAGAGGTGCTAGAGCTTGGTTTTGAAATAGAGATAAATTGTATTTTGAGCGATATACTTTCATTGTCAACGTAACAACTAAGAGATGGCGATATCTTCCATGCTAAACACATTATAGGCGGTTCCCAAACAGAATGGTAAAGTTTATACTCCCCCTCCACCAACAAGCATCAGTCCATGGCTTGCTCGAAACAACAAGTGCCTCCAACATATATCAGGTCCCAGGGGGAGTTTTGTTTGCAATTAATTTTGATTTAGTTTGCATAAAGCATGGGACTGGGCATCCCGGTGACCAGCCATTTTCTCGTGAGTGAGGAGCGGAGTCCACTCCTCTTGAGAATAACCCGCCTAACACGGAAGATAAGGACAACCTTTGTTGATACATGAGCTATTCGAGCATACAAAACAGAATGTTTATTTGAAGGTTTAGAGTTTGGCACATATAAATTTACTTGGAATGGCAGGTAAATACCGCATATAGGAAGGTATAGTGGACTCATCTGGAATAACTTTGGGGTTTAAGGGATTGGATGCACAAGCAGTATTCCCGCTTAGTACAGGTGAAGGCTAGCAAAAGACTGGGAAGCGACCAACTAGAGAGCGACAACAGCCATGTACATGCATTAAAATTAATAAACATCAGATGCAAGCATGAGTAGGATATAATCCACCATGAACATAAATATTGTGAAGGCTATGTTGATTTGTTTCAACTACATGCGTGAACATGTGCCAAGTCAAGTCACTTAAATCATTCAAAGGAGGATACCACCCCATCATACCACATCATAATCATCTCAATAGCATGTTGGCACACAAGCTAAACCATTATAACTCATAACTAATCAAGCATGGCACAAGCAACTATGATCTCTAATTGTCATTGCAAACATGTTTATTCATAATAAGCTGAATCAAGAATGAGGGACTCATCATATTTACAAAAACAAAAGAGGTCGAGTTCATACCAGTTTTTCTCATCTCAGTCAGTCCATCATATATCATCATAATTGCCATTCACTTGCACGACCGAATGGTGTGAATAATAATAAGAGTGTACGTGCCTTGGACTAAGCTGGAATCTGCGAGCATTCAATAAACAGGAGAAGACAAGGCAATATGGGCTCTCGGTTAAATCAACAATAATGCATATAAGAGCCACTTCAACAGTTTAATTATGGTCTTCTCCTACTGACCCCCAAAGAAAAGAAATAAAACTATTTACATGTGAAAGCTCCCAACAAGCAAAAGAAGAACGGGAAATATTTTTGGGTTTTCTTTTTAATTATTACTACTACACTAGATAAATAAACTACTACTAATTTTTTTTCTTAAGGATTAACAAACACACAAGAAGAAAACAGGAAAAAGAAAATAAACTAGCATGGATATTACAGTGAAAAAGTATGAGCACCGACATCTAGCAGTGAGTGTGTGTGAACATAAATGTAATGTCGGTGAGAAATACGTACTCCCCCAAGCTTAGGCTTTTGGCCTAAGTTGGTCTATGGCCATGGCTAGCCTGGTGGATATCCATAATAATAGTTGTTGGGGTCGTACTGTGATGAGGAAGAATAGTTGGGATCATACTGATGTGCAGTAGTTATCGCCTGCTGAGCTGCAGCGTGGAGTCGAGCTGCCTCCGCTCTCCTCTCGTACTCTTCTGCCTCCTCTCTGGTAATAACATATCTTCCTTTTGTCTGTGAATCAAAGAAGGCAGGAGCAGGGAGAGTAATACGGAAAACACATCGTTTATCAAAAATTAAACGATATAAGAGAGGTGATTCAGGCCTCTCGACAAACTGATGCGAAGCCATAGAGTCATAATCTAAATATGCAGGAGGCAACTCCGTATCTCCCTCACGAATGTCTATCTCAAGAAAACGAGCTAAGTGGGTTGCATAAATTCCTCCAAAGAAATCTCCATTATGTCTATTATGATGCAACCTACGAGCTACAATGGCTCCCATATGATAAGATTTGTTTCCTAACACAGCACTTCTAAGAATGCTAAGATCAGGGACACACATGTGACATGCTTCATCCTTAGAATTTATGCATCTACCAATGAAGAGAGCAAAATAATGTATAGCAGGAAAATGAATGCTTCCTATGGTATCCTGCGTTATATCTCTAGATTCCCCCACAGTTATACTAGCAAGAAAGTTTCTAAATTCAGATTTAGGGGGATCCCTAACACTACCCCATGATGGAAGTTTGCAAGCAGAAGTGAAATCCTCTAAGTCCATGGTATAAGATTTGTCATAAAGATCAAACATGACTGAAGGAGAATTACGCGAAGATGAATACTCAAACCTCCTCACGAATGAACTTGTGAGATCATGATACTGGGGCCATTTGTTAGCCTCAAAATCCTCAAGACCGGCATTGCGCAAATATGCTTTGAATTCTTCTTTAATTCCCGCACGGTCCATAAAATTTTTCGGCGGCCATTCACAAGGCCGTACTGGAGCGTCTCTCGGTGGATCCTCGTCAGCATCGCGCATAGCAATCCTGGGTCCTTGCTTCTTAGAGGAACCACCTTGGAACATCTTCCTAAACGTATTGTTTTTCTCTGAAAAATTCTGAAATTTTTAGTAACTTCAAAATAAAAGTAAACCAACTTCAATAATATTGATAGCAACTACTCCTACAAGTGCCTAGAGCCTATATCAAGCATTAGAACTACTTGGAACCATATAAATTTGACATGCAAGCTCAAGAACATGGTCACCTATGCAGCACAAATTTGCAAAGAATAAAGCACTAGAACAAAAACTAATTGGACCAATGGAGGAGTCACATACCAAGGAACAATCTCCCCCCGCAGTTTTGCGAGAGGTGCTTTGAGCAAGGAGATCGAAAATCACAGCAAAAGTGGCTAGAACTCGTGCTTGAGTTGGTTTTTCGGGTTTGTGGGAGATAGAGGAAGAAGATGGGTGCTTGGATAAGTGGAGGAGGGCCACCGTGGGCCCATGAGGCAGGGGGGCGCGCCCTATAGGCGGGGGGGGGGGGGCCCACCACCCTCGTGGCCAGGTGGCAGCTCCTCCCGCAGTAATTTTTGCACATTAAATCCTGAAATATTTCTGAAAAAATCATATTAAATTGGCATGTCATTCTAAGGACTTTTATTTTCGGGATATTTTTATATTGCACGGATAAGTCAGGAAACAGACTGAAATACTATTTTTACTTTATTTAATCTAAATAACAGAAAGTAAAAGTGGGGTACAGAAGTTTGTGCTTCTGGTTTCATCCATCTCATGCTCATCAAAAAGAATCCACTAACAAGGTTGATCAAGTCTTGTTAACAAACTCATTCCGATAATCATGAAACCGGAGAAATTTTGTATAACACTAAGTTACCTCAACGGGGATATGCACATCCCCAATAATAAGAATGTCATATTTCTTCTTGACAGTAGGAAGAGGAAATTCAAAACCTCCAAATATAATCGATGGAATTTTTCCAATAGAGTTGATACTATGAACTTGAGGTTGTTTCCTCGGAAAGTGTACCGTATGCTCATTACCATTAACATGAAAAGTGACATTGCCTTTGTTGCAATCAATAACAACCCCTACAGTATTAAGAAAAGGTCTTCCAAGAATAATAGACATACTATCATCCTCGGGAATATCAAGAATAACAAAGTTCGTTAAAATAGTAACGTTTGCAACCACAACAGGCACATCCTCACAAATACCGACAGGTATAGCAGTTGATTTATCAGCCATTTGCAAAGATATTTCAGTAGGTGTCAGCTTATTCAAGTCAAGTCTACGACATAAAGAGAGAGGCATAACACTAACATCGGCTCCAAGATCACATAAAGCAGTTTTAATATAATTTCTTTTAATGGAGCAAGGTATAGTAGGTACTCCGGGGTCTCCAAGTTTCTTTGGTATTCCGCCCTTAAAAGTATAATTAGCAAGCATGGTGAAAATTTCATCTTCCGGTATCTTTCTTTTATTAGTAATGATATCCTTCATATATTTAGCATAAGGATTTGTTTTGAGCACATCAGTTAATCTCATACGCAAAAAGATAGGCCTAATCATTTCAGCAAAGCGCTCAAAATCCTCATCATCCTTTTGCTTGGATGGTTTTGGAGGAAAAGGCATGGGTTTCTGAACCCAAGGTTCCCTTTCTTTACCATGTTTCCTAGCAACAAAGTCTCTTTTATCATAACATTGATTCTTTGATTGTGGGTTATCAAGATCAACAGCAGGTTCAATTTCTACATCATGATCATTACTAGGTTGAGCATCATCATTAATATTTTTACTGGGTTCATGTTCATTACCAGATTGTGTTTCAGCATCAGACATAGAAATATCATTTGGATTATCAGGTGGTTTAGCAATAGGTTCACTAGAAGTTTACACATTTCTATCATTTTTCTTCTTCTTCTTCTTTTTAGAAGAACTAGGAACATCAATATTATTTCTTTGAGAATCTTGCTCGATTCTCTTAGGGTGGCCTTCAGGATACAAAGGTTCTTGAGTCATTCTACCAGTTCTAATAGCCACTCTAACAGCATAATCATTTTTCTTACTATTCATTTCATCAAGCACTTCTTTTTGAGCCTTAAGTACTTGTTCTACTTGAGTGGTAACCATAGAAGCATGTTTGCTAAAAAGTTTAACTTCACCTTTAATATTAGCCATATAATCACCCAAGCGTCTAATCATATAACCATTTTCTTTTAATTGTCTACCAAAATAAGCATTGAAGTCGTCTTGCTTAAACATACAGTTATCAAACTCATCCAAGCACTGACTAGCAATTTTAGTAGGAGGGACTTCAGCTTTATCATATCTATAGAGATAATTTACCTTTACTACCTGTGTCGGGATATCGGGATCAGGAGGTTCTTCAGTAAATAAATAATTAAGATCATATGTTTCTTCAACAGGCGGTGAATTAAGACCATGTATTTCTTCAATAGGAGGTAAATTCTTAACGTCTTCAGCTTTAATACCTTTTTCTTTCATAGATTTCTTTGCCTCTTGCATATCTTCGGGACTGAGAAATAAAACACCTCTCTTCTTCGGAGTTGGTTTAGGAATAGGCTCAGTAATTAGAGCAGGAGATGGCTCAGGAGGTGCCCAATTATTTTATTTTGTCAACATATTATTCAATAGAATTTCATCTTCATCCAGTGTTCTTTCCCTGAAAAGAGAACCAGCACAACTATCCAGGTAATCTCTGGAAGCATCCGTTAGTCCATTATAAAAGATATCAAGTATTTCGGGTTTCTTAAGAGGATGATCAGGCAAAGCATTAAGTAACTTGAGAAGCCTCCCCAAGCTTGTGGGAGACTCTCTTCTTTAATTTGCACGAAGTTGTATATTTCCCTCAAAGCAGCTTGTTTCTTATGAGCAGGGAAATATTTAGCAGAGAAGTAATAAATCATATCCTGGGGACTACGCACACAACCAGGATCAAGAGAATTAAACCATATCTTAGCATCACCCTTTAATGAGAACGGAAATATTTTGAGTATATAGAAGTAACACGATCTCTCATCATTAGTAAACAGGGCAGCTATATCATTTAATTTAGTAAGATGTGCCACAACAGTTTCAGATTCATAGCCATAAAACGGATCAGATTCAACCAAAGTAATTATATCAGGATCAACAGAGAATTCATAGTCCTTATCAGGAACACAAATAGGTGAAGTAGCAAAAGCAGGGTCAGGTCTCATTTTATCTCTAAGTGATTCTTTGTTCCATTTAATTAATAACCTCTTAAGCTCATATCTATCTTTGCAAGCTAAAATAGCGGCAGAAGATTCCATATCAAAAAGATAACCCTCAGGAATAACAGGCATATTTTCATCATCACTATCATCATCATATTCAGATTCAATAATTTCTTTTTCTCTAGACCGAGCAATTTGTTCATCAAGAAATTCACCAAGGGGCACAGTAGTATCAGGCATATAAGTAGTTTCATCATAAGTATCATGCATAGAAGAAGTGGCATCATCAATAACATGCGACACATCAGAACGAATAGCAGAAGCAGGTGTAGGTGTCGCTAACTTACTCATAATAGAAGGTGAATCAAGTGCAGAGCTAGATGGCAGTTCCTTACCTCCCCTCGTAGTTGAGGGGTAGATCTTGGTTTTTGGATCTCTCAAGTTCTTCATAGTGTCCAGCAGATATAAATCCCAAGTGACTCAAAGAATAGAGCTATGCTCCCCGGCAACGGCGCCAGAAATTAGTCTTGATAACCCACAAGTATAGGGGATCGCAACAGCTTTCGAGGGTAGAGTATTCAACCCAAATTTATTGATTTGACACAAGGGGAGCCAAAGAATATTCTCAAGTATTAGCAGCTGAGTTGTCAATTCAACCACACCTGGAAACTTAGTATCTGCAGCAAGGTGTTTAGTAGCAAAATAATATGATAGTGGTGGTAGCAGCAACAAAAGTAAAGACAACAAAAGTAATGTTTTTGGTATTTTGTAGTGATTGTAACAGTAGCAGCAGAAAAGTAAATAAGCGTAAACCAGTATATGGAAAACTCGTAGGCACCGGATCAGTGATGGATAATTATGCCAGATGCGGTTCATCATGTAACAGTCATAACATAGGGTGACACAGAACTAGCTCCAATTCATCAATGTAATGTAGGCATGTATTCCGTATATAGTCATACGTGCTTATGGAAAAGAACTTGCATGACATCTTTTGTCCTACCCTCCCGTGGCAGCGTGGTCCTATTGGAAACTAAGGGATATTAAGGCCTCCTTTTAATATAGAACCGAAATAAAGCATTAGCACATAGTGAATACATGAACTCCTCAAACTATGGTCATCACCGGGAGTGGTCCCGATTATTGTCACTTCGGGGTTGCCGGATCATAACACATAGTAGGTGACTATAGACTTGCAAGATAGGATCAAGAACTCACATATATTCATGAAAACATAATAGGTTCAGATCTGAAATCATGGCACTCGGGCCCTAGTGACAAGCATTAAGCATAGCAAAGTCATAGCAACATCAATCTCAGAACATAATGGATACTAGGGATCAAACCCTAACAAAACTAACTCGATTACATGATAAATCTCATCCAACCCATCACCGTCTAGCAAGCCTACGATGGAATTACTCACGCACGGCGGTGAGCATCATGAAATTGGTGATGGAGGATGGTTGATGATGACGACGGCGACGAATCCCCTTCTCCGGAGCCCCAAACGGACTCCAGATCAGCCCTCCCGAGAGGTTTTAGGGCTTGGCGGCGGCTCCGTATCGTAAAACGTGATGATTTCTTCTCTCTCATTTTTCTCTCTCCAAAAGAAAATATATAGAGTTGGAGTTGGCGTCAGAGGGCATCCAGGGGACCCACGAGGTAGGGGGCGCGCCCTAGGGGGGGGCGCCCCCCACCATCGTGAGAAGGGTGTGGGCCCCTGGTCTTCATCTTTGGCGAGGATTTTTTATTATTTTTTTCTAAGATGTTCCATGGAGTTTTAGGTCATTCCGAGAATATTTGTTTTCTGCACATAAAACAACACCATGGCAATTCTGCTGAAAACAGCGTCTGTCCGGGTTAGTTCCATTCAAATCATACAAGTTAGAGTCCAAAACAAGGGCAAAAGTGTTTGGAAAAGTAGATACGATGGAGACGTATCAGCCATCTCAGCATGACCCTTCTTCAACTGTGAAACGTGGAACACATCGTGAACTCCTGACAATCCCTCAGGTAATTTGTGACGCCCCGAAACCGATGTCCCAGATGTCGTCCAGTTATTCGTTGTTGTTGCCTTTTGCTTGCGTGTTGCATCTTGCCATGTCATCATCCAGATTGCATCATCATGTTTTCAAAACTTGCATCCGTCCGGGTTCTCCGAGTTCTCTCCATTGTCCGTTCTGAGCCCAACCACACTCGCACGCGCCCGCGACATGTCCGAAATAGTATTTTATAAGTGGCCAGAAAATGTTCTCGGAATGGGTTGAAAGTTGGCGTGCGATCTTGTTATAGTGTAGGTAGGCCGCCTGCCAAGTTTCATCGCAATCGGAGTTCGTTTGACGCCCCAACGGATAACTATAGCGACATTATAGTCGGTCAAAACGTCGGACATTTTCGGTTTCCGGAAACAGTTGCCGGGCTGCACTCCTCTCCTCTCATCTCAGCCCAACCTCTTTTCACAACCCACTTGCAGCCCACCTAAACCCCCCTCCGTTTCGGACCGTCAGATCGCGATCGGAGGCTCCGAAACGCTCCTAAAACCCCCCTAAACCCAAACCCTAGCCATCCCTGCCTATATATGGACAACCCCTTCCAAATTTGGCAGCCTAGCCCTCCCCTACCTCCCTGCCGCCTCCCTCCTCAAATTCCGTGCCACCAGCCGCCTTCCCCCTCCAAATCCGATGCCAACCACCTCATCGCTCGATCCCGAGCTCGTCGCCGTGCACCTCCCGTCTGTCCTCGTCGCCCGAGGCCACCGGAATGCCGTCGTTCCTCGCGCCGGCCGTCGACCACGGGCGCTCCGCCGCCAGGCCAGTGCCCCAGCGCCCTGTTTTTTCCTCTCTCCTCTCTTCCTCCCTTCCTCACTCCCTCTGTCCCCTGCAGTTCCGCCATGGGCGCCCGAAGACTGGAGCTCGCCGCCTTGGGTTGCCAAGCTCCGCATCCCATCAGATCTGGTCATTCTTCGCCGGATCCATCCAGCCTCGCACCGATCTGCTCCGTTCCGGGCGGCCTCCGCCCTTCTTGCCGTCGTCCGCGTCAAGTCCTACCAGCGCCATGCCCAACCTCTGCGTCGGCTTCATCCTAGAGACGAATGATCTTGTCTCGCTGCCGTTGACCGGGCCGGTTCGCCTCCAACCCATCCTGGACCGCCAAGACCCGGTTGAACCGGCCGGTTTTCCCGAGAACCAGCCCGGTCCAACCTCGCCCCGGTCCGTGTGAACCCTGCCTGGTTCGTCTCCTCCACCCAACCGGCCTCCAGGCCCAAAGTGAGCGCCGTCACCTATCCCGCGCCACGTGCATATTTCTGCCATGCTTCGCCTTGCCCTGTGCAGCCCGTTAGTGCTCAGTTTTGGCCCATGTAGTGTTTTTTTTCATGTCTGTGATTTTATCTATTTATCCCGGATTGCCAGTTTTGCAGAAAAGCCCTTGTGGATCATGCATATAATAACTCACAATTGGTGCATCGGATTAAAATGAATTATATATGAAAGTTGCTTAGAATTTTGTCTAGTTTAATAATATGCAACTTTCATCCATGTTTAAAATGTTTAAAATGTTGTTTGTTTAAATTCGTTTAAATACCTTGCTTAAATGCTTTAATTCATGACTAAATAACCGTAGCTCCAAATTAAATAATCTTTATATGTAAATGGGGTAGAAAAATGCCTAGTTTGACATGGTGTACTTGTTTTGCATGTTTAATGACTCTAAAATCGTGTTTAGGGCAGAACAGTACTAAATCTATAATATGCTCATGAGGAGTTTTCCGGAATTGTTGTTCGTTGCTTCCGGCCTCATTTAAACTTGCCTAGATTAGATAGTTTCATCATGCTTCACCTCTTGCCATGCTAACAACATTTAATATTGTTGGGTACATAAATGAGAGAGAACTAAATAAGTCATGTGGTGTTTTCTTCAATATGCAACTCCGTTGCATAATGAGCTCCACTTAATTTGTAGGAGTGTTTGTGCACTTTGCCATGCCATGCTTCATTAAACTGGACATGCATCATACTCGATTGTGCATCACGCCATGTTGATGTGTTGTTTGTTTACTATGTTGTATGCTTCTTTTCCGGTGTTTGCTTCTTCGGGTTGGATCTGGTAACGTCGCGTTTGTGAGGACCCGTTCGTCTACGTCCGTTTGTCTTCTTCTTGGACTCGTTCTTCTTCCTTGCGGGATTTCAGGCAAGATGACCATACCCTCGAAATCACTTCTATCTTTGCTTGCTAGTTGCTCGCTCTTTTGCTATGCCTATGCTGCGATACCTACCACTTGCTTATCATGCCTCCCATATTGTTGAACCAAGCCTCTAACCCACCTTGTCCTAGCAAACCGTTGTTTGGCTATGTTACCGCTTTGCTCAGCCCCTCTTATAGCGTTGTTAGATGCAGGTGAAGATTGAAGTTGGTTCCTTGTTGGAACATGGAGATGTTGTTCCTTGTTGGAACATGTTAACTTGTCGGGATATCACAATATATCTTATTTAATTAATGCATCTATATACTTGGTAAAGGGTGGAAGGCTCGGCCTTATGCCTGGTGTTTTGTTCCACTCTTTCCGCCCTAGTTTTCGTCATATCGGTGTTATGTTCCCGGATTTTGCGTTCCTTACGCGGTTGGGTAATAATGGGAACCCCTTGACAGTTCGCCTTGAGTAAAACTCTTCCAGCAATGCCCAACATTGGTTTTACCATTCGCCACCTAGCCTTTTCTTTTCCCTTGGGGGTCGCGCGCCCAAGGGTCATCATTATTTTAAACCCCCGGGCCAGTGCTCCTCTGAGTGTTGGTCCAACTTGTCAGCCGCCGGTGGCCACCAGGGGCAACTCTGGACTGGCCTACCGGAAGTTTAGACAATCCGGTGTGCCTTGAGAAAGAGATATGTGCAGCTCCTATCGGGATTTGTCGGCACATTCGGGCGGTGTTGCTGGTTTAGTTTTACCTTGTCGAAATGTCTTGTAACCGGGACTCTGAGTCTGATCGGGTCTTCCCGCTAGAAGGAATATCCTTCGTTGACCGTGAGAGCTTGTGATGGGCTAAGTTGGGACACCCCTGCAGGGATTTGAACTTTCAAAAGCCGTGCCTGCGGTTATGGGCAGATGGGAATTTGTTAATGTCCGGTTGTAGAAAACCTGAAGTTGACCTTAATTAAAATGCATCAACCGCATGTGTAACCGTGATGGTCTCTTTCCGGCGGAGTCCGGGAAGTGAACACGGTGTTGGAGTTATGCTTGACGTAGGTTGTTTTAGGATCACTTCTTGATCATAGTTCTTCGTTCGTGCCTTGCCTTTGCTTCTCGCTCTCATTTGCGTATGTTAGCCACCATATATGCTAGTCGCTTGTTGCAGCTCCACCTCATACCTTTTACCTTACCCTTAAGCTTAAATAGTCTTGATCGCGAGGGTGTGAGATTGCTGAGTCCCCGTGACTCACAGATACTTCCAAAACCAGCTTGCGGGTGTCGTTGAACCGTGCAGATGACGCAACCAAGCTCAAGTAGGAGCTCGATCAAGATCTTGTCCTTTGTATTGTTTCGTTCTAGTTGGTCAGTAGTGGAGCCCTATTGGGGTCGATCGGGAACCTTGTCACATTTGGGGTTCTTCTTTTATTTTGGCTCCGTAGTCGGGCCCTGATTGTATTTGAGTGATGTAATGCTTTATTCATGTAATTGTGTGAAGTGGCGATTGTAAGCCAACTATGTATCTCTTTCCCTTATGTATTACATGGGTTGTGTGAAGATTACCTCACTTGCGACATTGCTTTCAATGCAGTTATGCCTCTAAGTCGTGCTTAGACACGTGGGAGATATAGCCGCATCGAGGGCGTTACATAATTCCAACTTGTAGGCGACTTCTCCCATTCGTTCCAAAACACGATACGGTCCTACAAATCTCGGGGCTAACTTCCCCTTAACTCCAAAACGTTTCACTCCTCGCAAGGGTGATATTCGCAGATATGCTCTATCTCCAATTTCATAGGTTACCTCCTTGCGTTTCGAGTCCGCGGAACTCTTCTGCCTGGACTAAGCAATCTTCATTCTATCACGAATTAGTTTAACCTTCTCCTCAGACTCCTTGATCAAGTCTGGTCCAAACAACTTCCGGTCTCCTACCTCATCCCACATCAACGACGTTCTACACCTGCGTCCATATAGAGCTTCAAACGGTGCCATCTTCAAACTGGCTTGGTAGCTATTGTTGTATGAGAACTCTGCGTAAGGAAAATTGTCATCCCAGCTAGATCCATAATCTAGCGCATAGGCTCTCAACATGTCCTCCAAAATCTGATTGACTCTCTCAGTCTGTCCATCCGTCTGCGGGTGAAACGATGTGCTGAACTCCAATCTTGTTCCCAAAGTCTGCTGTAACTGATGCCAAAACTTTGAAGTAAACTATGTTCCTCTATCTGATACGATGGTCCCCGGAACTCCATGTAGACATACGATCCTGGACATATATATCTTGGCCAACTTTGCACTTGTATAGGTAGTTTTCACTGGGATAAAGTGAGCCACTTTGGTCAAGCGATCAACTACTACCCATATAGAATCATATCCTGCTTTGGTTCTGGGCAATCTGGTGATAAAATCCATGCCAAGTTTATCCCCCTTCCACTCGGGTATCGGCATAGGCTGTAACAGTCCTGCTGGTTTCTGATGCTCTGCCTTTACTCTTTGACAAACATCACATACGGCTACATACTCGGCGATATCCTTCTTCATACCAGTCCACCAGAAATGTTTCTTCAAATCCAAATACATCTTGGTGTTTCCAGGGTGTATTGAGTATGGTGAGTCATGAGCCTCCTGAAGTATTAACTTCCTAATCTCTGGGTTATTGGGCACATAAACTCGGTGCTCAAACCGTAAGGTATCGTGCTCATCCTCACGAAAACCTTTGGCCTTTCCTTTGCTCATCTTCTCCTTTATCTCGGCAATCTCTTTGTGATCCTTCTGAGCTTCTCGAATCTTGCCTAATAATGTAGACTGAACCTCCATTGTTGCAACGAAACCTCTTGGAACAATCTCCAATTGGAGTTCCATGATATCCACTGCTAACTCCCTCGGCAATCCCTTACTTTCAAGGATATTGGCATAACTCTTCCGTCTCAAAGCGTCTGCTACGACATTGGCCTTTCCGGGATGATAATGTAGCTTCATATCATAATCCTTTATAAGCTCCAACCATCTCCTCTGCCTAAGGTTCAGCTCCTTTTGGGTGAAAATGTACTTCAAACTCTTATGATCCGTGTACACATCACAACGGTTTCCAATAAGGTAATGTCTCCAAGTCTTCAACGCATGCACTACGGCTGCTAGCTCCAAATCATGCATGGCATATTTCAACTCATGAGGTTTTAGTTGTCGTGAGGCATACGAAACAACTCTTCCGTTCTGCATAAGCACACATCCAAATCCTAAGCGGGAGGCGTCACAATACACTTGGAACTCCTTATGTATATCTGGCAGTGTTAGCACTGGGGCTGTAGTTAAACGTTTCTTCAACTCCTGGAAACTTGCCTCGCAATCATTTGTCCACTTAAACTTAGTGTCCTTCTTCAATAGTTTAGTCATTGGCTTCGCAATCTTGGAAAAATTCTCAATGAATCTCCGGTAGTATCCTACGAGTCCAAGGAAACTGCAGATCTCGCTAACTGAAGTGGGTGCCAACCATTCAGTGACTGACTGAACCTTGCTGGGGTCTACTACTATACCTTCTCCTGATATAACATGTCCAAGGAATCCGACTTCCTTCAACCAAAATTCGCATTTGCTGAACTTAGCATACAACTGGTGTTCCCTGAGTTTCTCGAGAACTAACCACAAATGCTCCTTGTGCTCCTCTTCATTCTTCGAGTATACCATAATATCATCAATGAACACCACAACAAACTTGTCCAAATATTCCATGAACACCTTGTTCATCATGCTCATAAAATAGGCAGGGGCGTTAGTCAGTCCAAACGACATGACTGTATACTCGTATAATCCATACCGCGTGGTGAACGCTGTCTTTGGTATATCCTTCTCTCGAATTTTCAACTGATGATATCCCGATCGTAGATAGATATTCGAAAACACTTTAGCTCCTTGTAGCTGATCAAACAGATCATTGATCATCGGTAGTGGATACTTGTTCTTAATCATCACTTCATTCAAGGCTCGATAATCAACAACCATCCTTAGGAATTTATCCTTCTTCTCAACCAAAAGTACTGGGGCTCCCCAAGGTGACGAACTTCTTTGAATGTAACCTTTCTCCAATAACTCCTTGATCTGTTTCTTAATTTCCTCCAGATCATTTGCGGGCATCCGATAGGGTCTCTTGGATATTGGCACTGTACCTGGCAATAGCTCTATCAAAAACTCAATGTCTCTATCCGGTGGCATGCCTGGTAACTCTTCTGGAAAAACATCTGGGTAGTCCTTCACTACAGGCACTTCCTCCTGAACAACTGCCGTGAGGGCATTCACTTGGCTCCTCCTAGGCACATGCCTAGATACATACTTAATCCTTTTTCCCTCCGGGGTGGTGAGATAAATCGACTTACTAGAACAATCAATACTTCCTCCATACTTTGACATCCAGTCCATACCTAATATCACATCCAATCCTTGTGACTCCAAGATAATCAGGTCGGATGGAAAAACATGTGTGCCAATGGTTAGGGGTATCTGGTCGCACCATCGGCTAGCCATGTACTCTGCTCCGGGTGAACTCACTAGGAGAGGGGTCCTAAGGGTTTGGGTTGGTAGTTTAAACTTATCCATGAATCCCCTTGATATGTATGAATGCGATGCACCAGTATCGAAAAGAACAAGAGCGGTAAATGACTTTAACCAAAAACTTACCTATTACCGCGTCCAGCTGCTCTTCAACCTCCTCCACGTTAACGTGGTTCACTTGTCCTTTGTTGAAGGGATTAGGCTTCTTCCCAGCGCTCCCATTTCGGTTTCCATTCCTCCCTTCGGGGCAATCATTGGCATAGTGCCCTGTCTTCCCGCACTTAAAGCAAGTAACTTGACTTAGATCTCTTTTGGCGGGTGTGGCTGGGTTGGAGCGGTTCTGATTATTGTTAGCTCCGTTCCCATTTCCATTCTTAGCACCATTGTGGTTATGCGATCCTCCTCCAGTGTGGTTGTGACCTCCATGGTTATGAACAAGTCCTCCCGAGTTCGGGGTTAGGCAAGGCTTCTGCTGAGCTCCTGAGTTATACTTCCCTTGTCCGTACTTCCTCTTACGGCTCTCAATCTGCTGCTGCTTCCCTTCAATCATAAGAGCCTTATCTACCAACTCCTGGTAGTTGTTGAAGGTTGCTACCATCAACTGCATGCTCATCTCATCATTCATCCCTTCCATAAACTTCTCCTGCTTCACGGCATCTGTGGCCACATCATCAGGGGCATAGCGTGATAACTTGCTAAACTCATCCACGTACTGAGCCACAGTACGGTTTCCCTAGCGTAAGTTGCGGAACTCCCGCTTCTTCATCTGCATAGTTCCAGTTGAGACATGGGCTGTGCGGAAAGCTTGCTGAAACTGGTCCCAAGTGACATTGGCTATAGGAAAAGTGGCCGTGTAATTCTCCCACCATGAGGCTGCTGGTCCATCCAATTGGTGTGCGGCAAAGCGCACCCTCTCAGCATCTGTGCAACCTGCGGTGGTCAACTCCCTTCCAATACGGCGTAGCCAATCATCAGCAACTATAGGCTCGGTGCTACTGGAAAACACCAGCGGCTGCAACCTCAGAAATGGGCTAAGTTGTCAACCAGTGGTGGTGGTGGTGGATTGTTGTTGTTGTTGTTGCCTTGGTTCTGAACTAACAACTGCATCAGGGTATTCTGCTGCTGGATCAACTGAGTGAGCTCCGGCGGGAAAGCAAAACCGGTGTCACGTCTCGGAGGCATCTGATGGGTTTAGAGGGGAGAGATTAGAATAGAATGAGGTCTAATGAGAAAGCACTACCCATATGCATATGAGACAAACACAATCATTTCACTCAATCAATCAAGCAAGGGCATACAAGCGGTCTAGAACTATCGCAAAAGTGCTCAACTACTACTAAATACATGGGGGAATACTAATAATATATGGTGGTCATCTAGAAATTTTGATCGGTGGAAGACTCCATGATGTCTGCTCCAGCTTCGTCTTCAAAGTCATCCTCACTAGGATATGAATCAGTGTCGTCGATGATGATGTAGTCCTCGGGGCGAATCTCCTTGGGTTCTTCGTCTTCTTCTACTGGTGTGGGGTCTCCCATGAATATTCCAATCTTCTTAATCAGGTCGTCATTCTTCTCCAGTAGTGTCTTGATTTCCTCCTCATATCCATCGCGTGTAAACTTGAGTTCTTCCTCCAGCTCGATGATCCTAGTCTTCGCCTTCTTCAAGTCCATCATGTCTGCGCACATCTAGTTCTCCTGACGTCGAATGTGCTGGTTTAACTCCTGGATGAAAGCTGCAATAGATCTATCCTTCTTGGTGCTGATTACTTCCCATTGCTCGTCTCGGCGCCCACATATTTGGTAGATAGTGTATTTGAGTTCCCTGTTGTAGACGTCTCCAATGCGTCCCATGGTAATGTGGGCTGCCATGCTCTTTGCTAGACTCCAGGTGGGTGCTTCGAAAGAAAATTCTATGGGTTTAGAGGTTGGCGAAAACGTCCTTCCTAGAACTTGTACTTGAATCATCTAGCGCTCTTCTTCTGGTAAGGTGGCGTTGCACATCCCGGTGAAGCTTGGTATTCCAATGTTCAAGTACCTAGTGACTTCCTTCAAGTGGCGTCCAAAAGGTGTGTCTTCATCCGGTTGTGCAAACTTGTTCTTCATCTCCGTCATCCTAAAGAGTAGAAAATGGAGAGACGTCATAAATGAGTAGAGAAGTGTGACCTATGGTTTATCTTAGTGGTCGTGTCCTACACTCAGCGTGTGCTCTGATACCATCTTGGAGCGACCCGACCTCAAACGGTCAAGTCTCTGTGCTTCAGTGTCATCCCTGGATCGGTAATGCTGACACACAGTATTCGAGGATTTATAGCAGAGTAGCAATCACACACTTATTACCTCGAATGTCTCCAAAGAGAACTTATTACAATAATATGGCTTAAGGCCATCTAATATGATAACAGCGGAAGGCTTGGAAGATAAAGTGAGTCCATCAACTCCAACGGCATAGCTGAGCTGCACGGCAACGACCTAACAAACCTTACTCCTCGTCTGAAAAGTCTGCAACATAATACGTTGCAGCCCGAAAACGGGTCAGTACATGGAATATGCTGGCAATGTAACACAGTAGAGCATGAACAGAGTAATGCTATATCTATATGCAAATTTGGCTGGTGGAAAGCTCTATGGTTATAGTTTTGCCAAAAGCCAATTTTTCCCTAGAACAAAGGAATAGATTTTAATTTAACTATCATGGTGGCTGAACAATATTGAGAAGGTACCCCCAACTCAATCCCAAATTAAAGTAGTTAACAACCCAACAATATTAGTTAAGAGTGATGAGATACATGTGATAACCCAAGTACTAGATACTCAAAATTGTCCATAACCAGGGACACGGCTAACCATGATTAGATGTACACTCCGCAGAGGTTTGCGCACTTTTCCCCACAAGACTCAATCGCCTCCATTGTATTTTCTGCACTACAAGGTGTTTGAGAAACGGGTGACCGAGACACAGTCTTTCAGAAACATTAACTCTCTACTCCGGGCAGACCATACCGAACCTACAAAACCCACTACCTGCCGATCCACCTCTTCGAGAGCTTCACGTAACTTACTCAACTATGCTAGAGCCCATAATAGCTTGTGGCTGCACACGGAAGTTTCTAGCATGAATCATCCCAGTTCCCTTTGAGCCTGGGTGGCGGTCCATAGGAAGATCACACAGGTACCCCGGGATTTCCAAACAAAAACAGACAACACTGGGTTCCCCATGTGCCTCAATCCACCCAGATGTTAATTTAAGTTGCCACCTTAAGTTGAACCATTAATTAACAATCTCACATCTGTCATGGATTTCACTCAAACCCAAACCACATCTACGAGCATAGCAAAATAAAATAAGTAACACGTAGAAGTAACTCCCAAGGGTTTGAATGCAGGGCAATAGGTTCTACCTCATCAACTACTTCCCAACCCACACGTTAAAGACATCCTAATCATGCAATGTTTGAGGATTGAGACTAATGCATAAAAACTGGGTATGGAAAGAGTATGATCAATGTGTTACTTGCCTTGCTGACGATCCACGAATCCTAGGGACTCGTAGTAACACGCTTCACACTCCGGGTGTTCTATCTCAAACAAACAATAACATACATAAGCAACAAGTAAAGATGCACAAGCAAAACTCAAATAAGAGAGGTTGACCAGAAAGTTCAACTTAAGAACTCCGGTTAGCAAAAAGAATCAAATCAAACAGAGCAACGAAACTCAAACGGCGAAAGAAACAAGATCCGTTTACTAATCTGGACCTAGGTCAAATTTTACAGTAGCAAAAACTTGTGCAAGTTGGTTAAACGAAAAGAGGGTCTCGAGACGAAGATCTAGGCGCTTGAATCGCCTGATTCCGACTAATGAGCGAAAAGATAAACGGAAACTAAGATTGGATCAAAAATCGCGATCGAAAATAATCATGGATTAGTCCGATAAAAGAAACTGAAGAATAGACTAACGAACGATTGTTCGTTAACTGTAACTAACGGGCGAAAACCGTTCGTTAAAACGAACGTACGGACGAACGTCCGCTATTTAGAAGAACCGAGAAAAACCGGCAAACCGATCTAAAAAACGAACTAGGGTTTCTAAAAAAATCAAACGGTTCCTTAAAAAAAACCGACGGCTCGGATCCGGCGCGGTACCTCCGGTGAGGCGGGGTTGGGTGGCAGGGCTCGGCGACGGCGGCGAGGCGCGGGCGACGTCTCGGCAGCGGGGCTGCGGTCGTGGTGGTGGGTGGTTCGGGGCGGTGGGGTATATAAAGAGGGGGGCAGCGACTTGGGGGAGGGGCCAAGGCGGGGCGGCGGAGTCCGGCTCGGACTCCTCGTCCGAGTCGGCGGCGGCGGCGCGCGCAACGGGGAGGCGGTGGCGCGAGCGGCTGGGCCGGCGGCCTGGCTGGGTTTCGGCCCAGCCGGCGGAACCTCTTTTTCTTAAACAATTTCGCCGACAGAAATAAATCCTAAAAAATAAAATAAAAATCTAAAAATGCCAAAACAATTTTTCGCCGTCTAAATAAAATATTTAGAACGAGATGAACATTTTCTTGGCCCTAAAATGCAATTTTGAAAAACGTGCAATTTTTCTAATTGCAATTAAAATCCAAATAAAATCAAATAAATGATTTTAATATTTTTCCTCCAATATTTTAGTTATTTTGGAGAAGTCATATTATCTCCTCTCATATATTTTATTATGAAATATTTTTCGGAGAGAAAAATAATCAAAATAAAAAATCCTCGTTTCATTATTTGATAAAAATCAAATATGAAAACCAGGAAATCCCCAACTCTCTCCGAGGGTCCTTGAGTTGCGTAGGATTTCGAGGATTGCAGAACGAAAATGCAATAAAATATGATATGGATGAATGGCCTATGTATAACATTCCAAATTGAAAATTTGGGATGTTACATAGATACTGCATATAGGAAGGTATGGTGGACTCATACGGAATAACTTTTGGGGTTTATGGAGGTGGATGCACAAGAAGTATTCCCGCTTAGTACAAGTGAAGGCTAGAAAGAGACTGGGAAGCGACTAGCTAGAGAGCGACAACAGTCATGAACATGCATTAAAATTAATCAACACTGAGTGCAAGCATGGGTAGGATATAATTCACCATGAACATAAATATCGTGGAGGCTATGTTGATTTTGTTTCAACTACATGCGTGAACATGTGCCAAGTCAAGCCACTCGAATCGTTCAAAGTAGGATACCACCCTATCATACCACATCACAACCATTTTAATAGCATGTTGGCACGCAAGGTAAACCATTATAAACTCCTAGCTAATTAAGTATGGCATGAGCAACTATAGTCTCTAATTGTCATTGTAAACATGTTCCATTAATAATAGGCTGAATCAGGAACGATGAACTAATCATATTTACAAAAACAAGATAGGTCGAGTTCAAACCAGCTTCTCTCATCTCAACCAGTCCATCATATATCATCATTATTGCCTTTCACTTGCACGACCGAACGGTGTGGATAATAATAATAGTGCACGTGCATTGGACTAAGCTAGAATCTGCAAGCATTCAATACAAAGGAGAAGACAAGGTAATATGGGCTCTTTGTTAGATCAACAATAATGCATATGAGACCCACTCAACATTTTCATCATGGTCTTCTCCTCTTGACCCCCAAAGAAAAGAAAAAAAACAAAACTATTTACACGGGAAAGCTCCCAACAAGTTTTCTTTTAATTATTACTACTACAGGCATGGATAGTAAACTAGCTAAAAGCTGCAACTAATTTTTTTTATTTTTTCTTAAGGTTTTTCAAACACACAAGAAGAAGGCTTAAAAAAGAAAATAAACTAGCATGGATAGTGCAATGAAAAAGTATGAGCGCCGACAACTGGCATGAGTGTGTGAACATGAATGTAATGTCGGTGAGAGATACATACTCCCCCAAGCTTAGGATTTTGGTCTAAATTGGTCTATGGCCATGGCTGGCCTGGTAGATATCCAAAGTTGTAACTGGGGTCATACTGAGATGTGGCAGCTATTGCCTAAAGAGTTGCAGCTTGGAGGCGAGCTACCTCCGTCCTCCTCTCATATTCGTTTGCTTCCTCCCTGGTTATAACATATCTCCTTTTTGCCTGAAAGTCAAAGAAAGTAGGAGCAGGGAGGGCGATATGGACGGTGTACCATCTGTCAAAGATTAGTCGGTACTGGAGGAATTGTTCGTTCCTCTCAACAAACTGATGGCGAACCATGGCATTATAATCTAGGTAAGCAAGAGGTAACTCAATATCATTTCCATGTATGGGTATATCAAGATAGTTAGCTACACGAGTTGCATAAATTCCACCAAACAAATCTCCACTTATGCTGTTGTGGTGCAACCTACGTGCAACAATGGCCCCCAAGTTATATTGTTTATCACCTAATACCGCACTCATGAGGACACTCAGATCTGGAACACACATGTGACAAGCCTCATCTTTACCGTTAATGCATCTACCAATGAAGAGAGCAAAATAATGTATGGAAGGGAAATGAATGCTCCCTATGGTAGCTTGTGTAATTTCCCTAGATTCCCCCACAGTAATACTAGCAAGAAAGTCTTTATATTCAGATTTGCGAGGTTCACTAACATTGCCCTAGTGTGGGTGTTTACAAGAAGTATTAAAATCTTCTAGGTCCATGGTATAAGATTTATCATAAAGATCAAATAAAATAGTGTGAGAATTGCACGAGGATGTGAATTTAAACCTTCTCACAAATGAATCAGTTAGATAGAGGTATTGCCGGCACTTATCTGACACGAAGCTCTCAAGATCAGCGTTAAGCACATACACGTCAAATTCATCCTTGATGCCTGCCTGGACCATGAACTCCTCTGACGGCCATTCCCATGGCTGCACTTGAGCTTCCCTTGGTAGTTCGTTGTCCGGCTCACGTATCGCGAGCCTTGGGCCTTGCTTCCTTGAGGAACCGCCTTGGTACATTTTCCTAAACATTTTTCTTCCTCTGAAAAATTTCTAAAATTTTTAGTGACTCAAAATAGAAGTGAATCAAACTCAACAAGATTGATAGCAACTACTCCTACAAGTGCCTAGAGGCTATATCATGCATTAAAACTACTCTTGACCACATAAATTTGACATGCAAGCTCAAGAACAGGGTCACCTAAGCAGCAAAAATTTGCAATAAATAAAGCACTAGAACAAAAACTAATTGGACCATTGGAGGAGTTACATATCGAAGAACAATCCCCCAAAGTAGTTTTGTGAATGGAGCTTTGAGCTAGGAGATCGAAAATGGCAGCAAGATGAGCTAGAACTCGGGTTTGAGCTGGTGGATGATTTTTTTCTGGAGGAAGACGAAGTGTGTGGGTGCAATAATAAGTGGAGGGGGCCCATGTGGGGTCCATGAGGCAGGGGACGCGCCCTGGACCCTCGTGGACAGGTGGTGAGGCCCCCTGGTGTGTTCTAAGTGCCAATAATTCTTAAATATTCTAAAAAATCATATAAAATTTTCAGGACATTTGGAGAACTTTTATTTTCGGGGTATTTTTTATTGCAAGGATAATTCAGGAAACAGACAGAAAATACTATTTTTGCTTTATTTAATCTAAATAACAAAAAGTAAAAAGAGGGTACGAAGAGTTGTGCTTTCTAACTTCATCCATCTCATGCTCATCAAAAGGAATCCACTAACAAGGTTGATCAAGTCTTGTTAACAAACTCTTTTCGAATAACATGAAACCAGAGAATTTTCGAATAACACTAGGTTACCTCAACGGGGATATGCACATCCCCTATAATAAGAATATCATATTTCTTCTTGACAGTTGGAAGAGGAAATTCAAAACCTCCAATAGTAATTGTTGGAATTTTTCCAATAGAATTGATACTGTGGACTTGAGGTTGTTTCGTCGGAAAATGTACCGTATGCTCATTACCATTAACATTAAAAGTGACATTGCCTTTGTTGCAATCAATAACAGCCCCTGCAGTATTAAAAAGGGTCTACCAAGAATAATAGACATACTATCGTCCTCGGGAATATCAAGAATAACGAAGTCCGTTAAAATACAAACGTTTGCAACCACAACAGGCACATCCTCACAAATATCGACAGTTATTGTCATGGAATTGTCATGGCAGATGTCCTAGTGTGAGGACTTAGTCGCGAGGACAACGCATTTATGTGGTAGCTTGAAGGGGTTGGTCAGAATCGAGAGACGCGCGGCGGATCAACATACAAGACAAGAATTTAGATAGCTTCGGGCCCCGAGAAACATCATTCGGTAATAACCCTACATGCTGTTTGTGGCTAGGTCTCATTATGATCATGAGGGGGTCGTCGGCAAGCCGGCTCTTTGTGTCTAGCCCTAGAGATTGTTTCTTGTTGCTTGTCCCTCTTTGGGGAGCCCTGCCCCTCCTTATATAAGTTTGGAGAGGCGTCTTACATGTAGAGTCCTATTAAGATTAGAACTAACTTATTCTCTATTACAAGTCGGATACAAGTACGTGTCTTGCTTCCTCGTAAAGGAAATATTCTTCATGCCTTCCGTCTTAAGCCGGCCCACCATAACATGAACCAGCATACTGGGCCTTGGGCCCTTGTTGTCCTCCTGACCCACCGTCGGGGCCATCATTAAGTCGCCAGGCTCGTGAGTCGTCACGCCAGTGAACCGCCAGACACATGAGTCGCCAATCTTCTGGCGGGTTCCCAATGAAACGACAAGTCAGGTCGGGTCATATATCCGTCCGGGTCATACCACGGGGTATATCCCCGACATTAGCCCCCAGTTTAATTTGGATTTATCCATGTTAAACTAATCTGCAATATAAACACAAGAACAAATTTGACAAGTTGTGGTTCGGGTTAAATATTCCTTGTAAGCAGGCACTTGATCATCCTTAAGTCCTTGTCATCTCCTTCTTGATATGTATCCATAATCTCATAGCAAATCTCCTTAGTAGATATGTTCAAATTTTGCCAATGCAAAAAATCCAGATACTTCCTTTGAGAAAAAAAATCCGGGTCAACAGACCAGCTTCAGAGTCAATTGCTGACATTGGTATCTTGTTGAGAAATATTGTAAGAGATAATCCACTTAAATCGGCTTTCAATGCTCTGGCTTGATAAAAATATTGGTCTTCAAATATTCAACTGGTGATCCGCCGGTTTAAAGATGTAGAGGCTAGCGAGTTATAATTGCCAAAATTGCCGGCTTGTAAATATTGATAGCACCAGGTCATAACTGTTGCCAATGCCGGGTCATAATTATTGGTAACACCGGATCATGATTGTTGCAAACACCGGGTCAATCTGATCTGCTCAAAACCAAGAATTTAAAGATTTTCCCCCTTATATGTATATCACCTGTAGCCCCCAGGTGCCGGGTTGTCATGCTTGCAGCAACCTAGGACTTTGTAATTGCCTTATGCTCATAAAACTTCAACCAGTGTAGCCCCCAAGGGCCGGGTCATTATGCAATACTGAGCAGGGACTTTGTAAATATGATCATGTAAACTGGAGTAGCAACATGTAGCCCCCAAGGGCCGGGTCATTAAGACATTACTGAGCTAGGACTTTGTATATAATTCATTGATAATAACATCATATGATGTAATCTCCACCATGGGACTTGAACCCACGTCCATAAGGTTAAGAGTTTTGTACTCTACCAACTGAGTAGTGGATCTTTCAATGTAATGGACTGAGGCTTGTGTACCTTGAATTTTTGACAGAAGCAATTGGTAGCCCCCAAGGGCCGGCTCATTTAGAATGTGATGAGTCGGGTCTTCAATAAGTTGAGCAAAAAATGACTTTGCATTAGCCCCCAAGTGCCATAGTGCATGCTGGCAGTGACATGGGACTTTGCATATTCGATGTAATCTCAGTTTGAATAATGTAGCCCCCAAGTGCCGGGTCGTAAGCCTGCAGCAACTCGAGACTATTCCTTTCATTGTAGAATAAATCATATCCATTGATAAAATACTAGCCATTGCGCTGAAGCGACTTTGAAAACCTCAATCATAATATTAGTTACACATAAACATAATAAAAATCAAGCCATGTTGGCTATTAAAGATTTGAATAACCCGGTTTGAAAACCTCAATCATTCAATATCATAATGAAAATCCAGCCAAGTTTGGCTATTTAAAGATTCAAGTACCTTATCTGTTGACAAGTAAATCCGGAGTTTTAGATACCCGGTGCCTCTAGGCCGATGGCGATTTAATACGCCTCCATTGTAAGCCGGAATTCTTATAACCCGACTATTTATAGCCTTTGAGAAAATCCAGCACAGATGATCACTCTGAAGCATCAATTTTAATGATGAGCTTGGACTTAAGCATATATATAAGTCACAGTTCTGCAAATCCTGCACAGAGTCTAAACAACATACGCCTTGGCGACTTAATGTCAAAAGCCAGGGCGGGTAACTACCCAAATGTAGTCTTATCCTGTGATATTGAATTTGCACTGTCGGTCTATGTGACCTGCATAGTAAGGGTGATAACCCAATCTTTGATACGCGCATGATTCCAATGGCGTAATTCAAAATATACCGGCGGCTTAAAGTCCATAGCCAGGGCTGGTTTAAACATAATCATGTATAAACAATATCATACCTGTGATATTGAATCGTACTGCCGGCTTATGATACTTGTGCAGTAAGGGTGATAACCCAAAACTTAGAAGTCAAACCTTCCAAGTATTAATATTGTCATATGCTAGCGACTTTTTCGTCGAAAGCCAGGGCGGGTTAATAGAAACCACATATATATGCTTCAGATATGAGCAAAAGGTCTCAAACCCAAAAGATTGTGTTCAAAAAACTTAATCCAGACAAAAAGAAAATCAAGGCTTCTGATTCGAATAAGATCAGTAAACCGTTCCAAAGGGGTTAAGCTAGGATTCGAATGCGATCATGTAGCCCCCGTTGGCTTTGGCGTTGCCGATCAAGAGGGTACCGACAGCTATGTTCTCTTTGGTTCGAATACGACCTATGTTTGAACAGGAAGCCCCCAAATGAACTTAAGAGTTGTTTAACGACCCTGATTCGAATACGATCCATGTTGGACCCAAAAGGGGTTGAGCTATGATTCGAATACGATCAAGAAGCCCCCTAGTGAGTTTGGCAGTGTGCCGATCAAAAGGGTACCGACAGCTATGTTCTCTTTGGTTCGAATACGACCTATGTTTGAACAGGAAGCCCCCAAGTGACCATAATAAGATAAGCCGTAAGGCAGGATACCCATGTTTGAACCACGCATCATGGCAGCAAGTTCTCTTTTGGCAACCCTTAATTTGTTTGAGAACTCGAACTTGCGAGAGATTAATTCTTTTTGAACCGGAACTTTAAACCGGATTTGAGAGCTTCAAAACTTTGTGGGAGACAGATTGTCCTTGAGCCGGATGTTTGAACCGGATTTGAGAGCTTAAAAGCTTTGTAAGAGATAAATTTACCTTGAGCCGGATGTTCGAACCGGATATGAGAGCTTAAAAGCTTTGTAAGAGACAAATTTACCTTGAGCCGGATGTTCGAACCGGATTTGAGAGCTTCAAAGCTTTGCGGGAGAGGGATGTCTCTTGAACCGGATTTTAAACCGGAATCTTTATTTTGAACCGACAATTTTCTGACGGCCTTTAAATTTTCATCAATATGGCGGTGTCCTCCGGAACCGGGTTATCATTCCCTCCAATAACGCGGAGTTCCCGAGTCATGTCATTGTAGCCCCCGAGTCTTAAGATTACTCGAGGAGTTGGCTTGAAACTCTCCATATTTGACCGTGATATAAACCGGTATGAGTCCTTCGACAATGCAATGTTATAATAACCCCGTCCTGCATTGGAGAACTTACAAGCCAGAATAATTGCTGTTTTAAAGAAAACAATATAAAATATATGCTGGATGAATTTCACCTGATATGTTAGGCCGGAAACTATTCACCGCGGAGTTGATGATCACTGAAATCCATCACGGGTGAATCGACCGTAGGAGCAGAAAGATGAGTCGGACGATGCGTTGTAAGCCGGTGTGGACAAGCAAGTTCTCATCTGCGTTGTAGGCCGGTGCTGACGCGTGAACCGGCCGCAAGGGCGGACGGGCGAGTCGACCGACGTGTTGATGCAAACTGGACCGCAACACACATATCTGTAAAACTGTGCGGCACAGCCGAACATGCATCCGCGGTATAATGACATAAACAATTGTCCTGTGTAAAAATATTACAGTGCAGAATAATTGTTTTTTAACAAAAAACAATAAGTGTTTAATAGATAAATTTAGATAGATATCACTTGATGTTTGTAAATGACAGACGATCTGTACGCCGCGTCAGAGGCAGGCTCAATGTAATCTCGACGGTTTAGGCAGACCGGCAACTCCCGGCGGCATGGGCAGTACTCAAGTAGTATTTAATAGATCACTTTATGTGAACAGCAACAACGGAGTCGTCTTGTTGCAGTAGTCGTGCCTTCACGCTAATAGTAGCATAATCAAAGTAGTATTACTCCGAACCATAGTAGCAGATCACTTTACGAAACCATCTCAGGTTTTGACCCTTATTGATCAATCTGACACAGCGTATAGTGGTTGTAGCACAATTCCTGTCAGCCTCGACAACAAACGACTGCAGTAAAAATTGATCATCTACAGCGCGGCTGCGGCAGTAGCTCGGCAAGCTAGTGAGGGGCATCTCCAATCGTATTCTTGGCCCTCCCATCATTACCTGGTAGCCAATAAACAGACTAGCACAACTTGTTTTCAGTAACGGTGGACTCAAATGCCTCATGTATTCCGCACGATGCTTCTATAGAAATTGTCTTCATTTGCAGTGGCAACAATCATGACCATTAGTGGAGAAGCTGACTCCTAGGACAGATTTCACATGTCCGATGAGGATACAGTACAATCTTCTGAATCTTAGATCCCAAACTTGTATCAAATCCAAGATGCAGCTAAAGAACCTTCCGGGTGACAAATAACAGCATATACACTTTTGCTGTCTTTAAAGGAGAAAAATTCAGTTCCAGTATCAATGTCCCACAATCTCCAGGTCTTGTCAAACTAGCTGCAGCAAGGCACCTTCCACTCTTCCAGACGGATTAAAAACAAGGCTGGCAAGACAATCCAGGTGACCATCAAAAGACGGGAGACAACATCAACATTGGCAGCGGAGTGTAGGGACGGGCGGCCCACGGCGAAGCTTGCAAGGCAACGGCGGCAAGGCAAAGGAGCTAGGGGTGCATCATTCATGACGACCGGCGGCTCGAGCGTGGCTGGCGGGCAAACAGGCCGGCGACTCAAAACGGCGGCTCAGCGAGGCCAGCCCGAGGTGGACTGAAGCGGGCCGCGACCACTGTGGATTGCAGGAAAGGCGGAGGCTGACCGGCCATGGTAATGGCGTCTCAAGGCCGAGGTGGATTCGAGGCGGCTCGGCCAGTGCGGCTCATAGGCGCAACGAAGGGCGTGTTGGTAGTAACCCGGCGAGGTACAACAGCGGCTTTAGCGGAGGCGGCCGGCCGGCGGGGTTGCGGCCACGGAGGCGAAAGCACCCGCCGACTCAGATCAGAGACGGAGGTAGCCGGGCGTGACAAGGCTGGCTTGCGGCAAGGCTGCGGTGGCTCAAGGCGAGGATAGAAACCGACGCGGTCGACTTGGCAGGCGAGTAGTTCAGCTTTGAAGACAGCCGGCAGCAGCGACTCACTGGTGGAGGAGGCGACTTGGAGTGAGGCCGGGGCGGATCTGGCCGTCGGGCGTCATGCAGGCGGGCGCAGGAGTCCATCGTGGCTGGCTCCGTTTCTGAACCGTGTTGACTTGATCCATATTTTGAGTCAAAGTAGTACTCCACTTAATGTCTTGAGGCTTCACGTGGGATTAGTCTTGGGGGCCGAGACGCGGTTGTTTCTTCCGATTAGAAAAAACTCATGGTACCCTCGGCGACGCATAGCTGCGGTCTCGGGTGATCTGCGTGTGTACAGACAAACTCTTGTCCGTCCTGCTGGATCGCTTTGTTTAACTAATCTCCTCTCTCCAATTGGTATATGTCAGATCCAAAATTAATCATCACTCTGATCACAAGAAAGGATGAACTTTCCGGCTCAGCGCAAGCTTGCTCCAACGCGATTACTCGTACCGGCTCTTCTTCAATCGTGAGCTTCTCGATCCTTAAAAAATCCCCTTCAAAAACTTAACACCAATGTGCGCATGCCCCACGGTGGGCGTCAACTATCATGGAATTGTCACGACAGATATTCTAGTGTGAGAACTTAGTCACGAGGCCAACACATCTATGTGGTAGCTTGAAGGGGTTGGTCGAAATCGAGAGACGCGCGGCAGATCAACATAGAAGACAAGAATTTAGACAGCTTCGGGCCCCGGGAAACATCATCCAGTAATAACCCTACATGATGTTTGTGGCTAGGTCTCATTATGATCATGAGGGGGTCGCCGGCAAGCGGCTCTTTGTCTCTAGCCCTAAAGATTGTTTCTTGTTTCTTGTCCCTCTTTGGGGAGCCCTACCCCTCCTTATATAAGTTTGGAGAGGCGGCTTACATGTAGAGTCCTAGTAAGATTAGAACTAACTTATTCTCTATTACAAGTCGGATACAAGTATGGGTCTTGCTTCCTCGTAAAGGAAATATTATTCATGCCTTCCGCTTTAAGCCGGCCCACCATAACATGAACCGGCCTACTGGGCCTTGGGCCCTTGTTGTCCACCTGACCCGCCGTCGGGGCCATCATTAAGTCGCCAGGCTCGTGAGTCGTCACGCTAGTGAACCACCAGATACATGAGTCGCCAATCTTCTAGCGGGTTGCCAATGAAACACCAAGTCAGGCCGGGTCGTATATCCGGCCGGGTCATACCACGGGGTATATCCCCGACATGTATAGCAGTTGATTTATCAGCCATTTGCAAAGATATTTCAGTAGGTGTCAACTTATTCAAATCAAGTCTACAATATAAAGAGAGAGGCATAACGCTAACACCGGCTCCTAATTTCTTTTAATGAAACATGGTATAGTTGGTACTCTTGGATCTCCTAGTTTTTTTGGTATTCCACCCTTAAAAGTATAATTAGCAAGCATCATGGAAATTTCAGCTTCCGTTATCTTTCTTTTATTGGTGACAATATCTTTCATATACTTACCATAAGGATTCATTTTAAGCATATCAGTCAAACACATACGCAAAAATATAGGTCTAATCATTTCAGCAAAGCGCTCAAAATCCTCATCATCCTTTTTCTTGGATGGTTTAGGAGGAAAATGCATGGGTTTCTGAACCCATGGTTCTCTTTATTTACCGTGCCTCCTAGCAACGAAGTATCTCTTATCATAACGTTGATTCTTTGATTGTGGGCTATCAAGATCAACAGCAGGTTCAATCTCTACATCATTATTATTACTAGGTTGAGCATCAACATGAACATCATCATTAACATTATCACATTGTATGTCAGCATCAGAAATAGAAATAACATTGAGATTCTCAGGTGTGTCAACAACAGGTTCACTAGAAGCATGCAAAGTCCTATCATTTTTCTTTTTCTTCTTCTTAGAAGAACTAGGTGCATCAACATTAGTTCTCTGAGAATCTTGCTCAATTCTCTTAGGGTGGCCCTCATGATACAAAGGTTCCTGAGTCATTTTACCCCCTCTAGTCACAACCCTAACAACATTATCATTTTTCTTATTATTTAATTCATTGAGCAAATCATTCTGAGTTTTAAGTACTTGTTCTAATTGAGTGGTAACCATAGAAGCATGTTTACTAATGAGTTTAAATTCACCTTTAACTCTAGACATATAATCTCTCAAGTGTTCAATCATATAAGCATTACGTTTCAATTGTCTACCAACATAAGCATTGAAGTTTTCTTGTTTAACAATAAAATTATGAAACTCATCTAAGCATTGGCTAGCAGACTTATTACGAGGAATATCACCTTCATCAAATCTATAGAGAGAATTTACCTTTACTACCTGTGTAGGGTTATCAAGACCATGTATTTCTTCAATAGGTGGTAAATTCTTAACACTTCAGCTTTAATACCTTTTTCTTTTATAGATTTCTTTGCCTCTTGCATATCTTCAGGATTGAGAAATAGAATGTCCCTTTTCTTTGGAGTTGGCTTAGGAGTTGGTTCAGGAAGTGTCCAATCATTATCATTACTCAACATATTATTCAATAGAAATTTAGCTTGATCAACAGTTCTTTCCCTGAAAACACAACCATCACAACTATCCAGGTGGTCTCTAGAAGCATCAGTTAGTCCATTATAAAAGATATCAAGTATTTCATTTTTCTTGAGAGGATGATCAGGCAAGCATTAAGTAATCGGGGAAGCCTCCC
>NC_053023.1:514206946-514272753 GCF_003073215.2 Triticum urartu | reverse complement strand
TGGTTCATCCGATGAGATCATCGTGGAGCATGTGGGAGCCAGCATGGGTATCCAGATCCCGCTGTTGGTTATTGACCGGAGAGTTGTCTCGGCCATGTCTGCATGACTCCCGAACCCGTAGGGTCTACACACTTAAGGTTCGATGACGCTAGGGTTATAGGAAAAGTATGTACGCGGTTACCGAATGTTGTTCGGGGTCCCGGATGAGATCCCGGACGTCACGAGGAGTTCCGGAATGGTCCTGAGGTAAAGATTGATATATAGAAAGTATGGTTTTGGCCACCGGAAGTGTTCCGGGCATCACCGGTAGTGTACCGGGACCACCGGAGGGGTCCGGGGGTCCACCAGGTGGGGCCACCAGCCCCGGAGGCCTACATGGGCCAATAGTGGGAAGGGACCAGCCCCTAGATGGGCTGGGGCGCCTCCCACCAAGGCCCAAGGCGCCTCCAAGAGGGAAGGGGGGCAAACCCTAGGGCAGATGGGCCCTAAGGCCCACCCCAGGTGCGCCTCCCCCTCTCCCCCTTGTGGCCGCCACCCAGATGGGATCTGGGGGCTGCCGCCACCCCTAGGTGGGGGCGCAGCCCCTCCCTTTCCCCTATATATACTTGAGGTATTGGAGGCTGCAAGACACACGAGACCCTCTCCCTCTTGGGCAGCCCTACCTCTCTTCCTCCTCGTCTCTCGTAGTGCTTGGCGAAGCCCTGCTGGAGTCCCGCGCTCCTCCACCACCACCACGCCGTCGTGCTGCTGCTGGATGGAGTCTTCCCCAACCTCTCCTTCTCCCCTTGCTGGATCAAGGCGTAGGAGACGTCACCGGACTGTACGTGTGTAGAACACGGAGGTGCCGTCCGTTCGGCACTAGGATCATCTGTGATTTGGATCACGACGAGTACGACTCCATCAACCCCGTTCACTTGAACGCTTCCGCTTAGCGATCTACAAGGGTATGTAGATGCACTCTCCTTCCCCTCGTTGCTAGATTACTCCATAGATTGATCTTGGTGATGCATAGAAAATTTTGAATTTCTGCTACGTTCCCCAACAGTGGTATCAGAACCAGGTTTATGTGTAGTTACTATGCACGAGTAGAACACAAAGTAGTTGTGGGCGTCGATATTGTCAATTATCTTGCCGTTACTAGTCTCATCTTGATTCGGCAGCATCGTGGGATGAAGTGGCCCGGACCAACCTTACACGTACGCTTACGTGAGACCGGTTCCACCGACTGACATGCACTAGTTGCATAAGGTGGCTGGCGGGTGTCTGTCTCGCCCACTTTAGTCGGATTGGATTCGATGAACAGGGTCCTTATGAAGGGTAAATAGAAATTGGCAATTCACGTTGTGGTTTTGGCGTAGGTAAGAAACGCTCTTGCTAGAAACCTATAGCAGCCACGTAAAAAACTTGCAACAACAATTAGAGGACGTCTAACTTGTTTTGCAGCAAGTGTTTTGTGATGTGATATGGCCAAAGGATGTGATGAATGATATATGTGATGTATGAGATGATCATGTTCTTGTAATAGGGATCACGACTTGCATGTCGATGAGTATGACAACCGGCAGGAGCCATAGGAGTTGTCTTAATTTATTTATGACCTGCGTGTCAATATAAACGTCATGTAATTACTTTACTTTATTGCTAACCGTTAACTGTAGTAGTAGAAGTAATAGTTGGCGAGACAACTTCATGAAGACATGATGATGGAGATCATGATGATGGAGATCATGGTGTCATGCCGGTGACAACGATAATCATGGAGCCCCGAAGATGGAGATCAAAAGGAGCAAAATGATATTGGCCATATCATGTCACTTTTTGATTGCATGTGATGCTTATCATGTTTTTGCATCTTATTTGCTTAGAACGACGGTAGTAAATAAGATGATCCCTCATTAAAATTTCAAGAAAGAGTTCCCCCTAACTGTGCACCGTTGCGAAAGTTCGTCGTTTCGAAGCACCACGTGATGATCGGGTGTGATAGATTATTACGTTCGAATACAACGGGTGTTGACGAGCCTAGCATGTACAGACATGGCCTCGGAACACATGCGAAACACTTAGGTTAACTTGACGAGCCTAGCATGTACAGACATGGCCTCGGAACACAAGAGACCGAAAGGTCGAGCATGAGTCGTATGGTAGATACGATCAACATGAAGATGTTCACCGATGTTGACTAGTCCGTCTCACGTGATGATCGGACACGGCCTAGTTGACTCGGATCATGTAATCACTTAGATGACTAGAGGGATGTCTATCTGAGTGGGAGTTCATAAGATGAACTTAATTATCTTGAACATAGTCAAAAGGTCTTCGCAAATTATGTCGTAGCTCGCGCTTCAGTTCTACTGTTTAGATATGTTCCTAGAGAAAATTTAGTTGAAAGTTGATAGTACCAATTATGCGGACTAGGTCCGTAAACTGAGAATTGTCCTCATTGCTTCATAGAAGGCTTATGTCCTTAATGCACCGCTCAGTGTGCTGAACCTCGAACGTCGTCTGTGGATGTTGCGAACATCTGACATACACATTTTGATAACTACGTGATAGTTCAGTTAAACGGTTTAGAGTTGAGGCACCGAAGACGTTTTAAAACGTCGCAAAACATATGAGATGTTTCGAGGGCTGAAATTGGGATTTCAGGCTCGTGCCCACGTCAAGAGGTATAAGACCTTCGACGATTTTTCTTAGCCTGCAAACTAAGGGAGAAAAGCTCAATTGTTGAGCTTGTGCTCAGATTGTCTGAGTACAACAATCATTTGAATCGAGTGGGAGTTGATCTTCCAGATGAGATAGTGATGTTTCTCCAAAGTCATTACCACCAAGCAGCTAGAGCTTCGTGATGAACTATAATATATCAGGGACATATATGATGATCCTTGAGATATTCGCGATATTTGACACCACAAAAGTAGAAATCAAGAAGGAGCATCAATTGTTGATGGTTGGTAAAACCACTAGTTTCAAGAAGGGCAAGGGCAAGAAAGGGATACTTCATGGAACAACAAATCAGTTGCTATTCTAGTGAAGAAACCCAAAGTTGAACCCAAGCCCGAGACTAAGTGCTTCTGTAATAAGGGGAACAGTCACTGAAGCAGAACCACCCTAGATACTTGGTAGATGAGAAGGCTGGCAAGGTCGACTGAAGTATATTGGATATGCATTATAATGTGTACTTTACTAGTACTCCTAGTAGCACCAGGGTATTAGGTACCGGCTCGGTTGCTAAGTGTTAGTAACTCGAAACAAAAGGCTGCGGAATAAACGGAGACTAGCTAAAAGGTGAGATGACGATATGTGTTGAAAGTTTTTCCCAAGCTTGATGTGATCAAGCATCGCACGCTCCCTCTACCATCGAGATTGGTGTTTGCGTTGAGCATAGACATGATTGGATTATGTCTATCGCAATACAGTTATTCATTTAAGGAGAATAATGGTTACTCTGTTTATTTGAATAATACCTTCAATGGTCTTGCACCTAAAATGAATGGTTTATTGAATCTCGATCGTAGTGATACACATGTTCATGCCAAAAGATATAAGATAGTAATGATAGTACCACCTACTTGTGGCACTGCCACGTAAGTCATATCGGTATAAAACGCATGAAGAAGCTCCATGTTGATGGATCTTTGGGCTCACTCGTTTTTGAAAAGTTTGAGACATGCGAACCATGTCTATTGGTGTATATGCATGAAGAAACTCCATGCAAATGGACCGTTTGGACTCACTTGATTTTGAATCACTTGAGACATGCAAATCATACCACATGGGCAAGATGACTGAAAGCCTCGTTTTCAGTAAAATGGAACTAGAAAGCAACTTGTTGGGAGTAATACATTTTGATGTGTGCAGTCCAATGAGTGCTGAGGCGTGTAGTGGATATCGTTATGTTCTTACTTCACAGATGATTTGAGTAGATGTTGAGTATATTTACTTGATGAATCACGAGTCTGAATTATTGAAAGGTTCAAGTAATTTCAGGGTGAAGGTGAGAGATCGTCGTGACAAGAGGATAAAATGTCTATGATATGATCATAGAGATGAATATCTGAATTACGAGTTTGGCACAGAATTAAGACATTGTGGAAATTGTTTCACAACTAATACAGCCTGAAACACCATAGTATGATGGTGTGTCTGAACATCATAACTGCACCCTATTGGATATGATGCATACCATGATGTCTCTTATCGAATTACCATGATAGTTTATGGGTTAGGCATTAGAGACAACCACATTCACTTTAAATAGGGCACCACGTAATTCTGATGGGATGACACCGTATGAACTATGGTTTAGAGAAACCTAAGCTGTCATTTCTTAAAAGTTTGGGGCTGCAACGCTTATGTGAAAAAGTTTCAGGCTGATAAGCTTGAACCCAAAGCGGATAAATGCATCTTCATAGGACACCCAAAACAGTTGGGTATACCTCCTGTCTCAGATCCGAAAGCAATAAGGGATTGTTTCTAGAATCGGGTCCTTTCTCGAGGAAAAGTTTCTCTCGAAAGAATTGAGTGGAAGGATGGTGGAGACTTGATGAGGTTATTGAACCGTATCTTCAACTAGTGTGTGGCAGGGCACAGGGAGTTGTTCCTATGGCACCTACACCAATTGAAGTGGAAGCTTATGATAGTGATCATGAAACTTCAGATCAAGTCACTACCAAACATCGTGGGATGACAAGGATGCGTACTACTTCAGAGTGGTACGTAATCCTGTCTTGGAAGTCATGTTGCTAGACAACAATGAACCTATGAGCTATGGAGAAGCGATGGTGGGCCTGGATTCCAAAATGGCTCGAGGCCATATAATCCGAGAGAGGATCCATATATGAAAACAAAGTGTAGACTTTGGAAGAACTACTTGATGGTCGTAAGGCTGTTAGGTACTTATGGATTTTAAAAGGAAGACGGACAATGATGGTAAGTATCACCATTAAGAAAGCTCGACTTGTCGTTAAGATGTTTTTCGACAAGTTCAAGGAGTTGACTATGATGAGACTTTCTCACTCGTAGCAATGCTGAGAGTCTGTTGGAATTATATTAGCGATTACTGCATTATTTATGAAATCTTGCAGATAGGATGTCAAAACCTTGTTTCCTCGACGATTTTCTTGAGGAAAGGTTGTATGTGATACAACTGGAAGGTTTTGTCAATCCTGAAAGATGCTAACAAGTATGCAAAGCTCCAGCAATCCTTCTAAGGACTGGACTAAGCATCTCGGAGTTGGAATGTATGCTTTGATGAGATGATCAAAGATTTTGGGTGTATACAAAGTTTATGAGAAACTTGTATTTCTAAAGAAGTAAGTGGGAGCACTATAGAATTTCTGATGAATATATGTTGTTGACATATTGTTGATCAGAAATGACGTAGAATTTCTGGAAAGCATATAGGGTTATTTAATGGAAAGCCTGGATTAAGCTACTTGAACATTGAGCATCAAGATCTATTAAGGATAGATCAAAACGCTTAATGGTACTTTCAAATGAGCACATACCTTGACATGATCTTGAAGGTGTTCAAGATGGATCAGTCAAAGAAGGAGTTCTTGCCTGAGTTGTAAGGTATGAAGTTAAGACTTAAAGCTCGACCACGGCAGAAGAAAGAGGAAGGACGAAGGTCGTCCCCTATGCTTTTGTCATAGGCTCCATACGGTATGCCATGCTGAGTACCACACCTGATGTGTGCCTTGCCACATATTTGGCAAGAGGGTACAAAGGTGATCTAGGAGTAGATCACCAGATAGCGGTCTAAATTATCCTTAGAGGAATAAGGATATGTTTCTCGATTATGGAGGTGATAAAGAGTTCGACGTAAAGAGTTACATCGATGCAAGCTTAACACCTATCCGGATAGCTCTGAGTAGAGATACCGGATAGGTATAATGGAGCAACAATTTAGAAAAGCTCCAAGTAGAACAGTTATTTGAAATGGCCCCAAATGTATCATAGTAGTTGCATCTACAAGATGACATAGAAATTTGCGAAGTACATACGGATCTGAATGCTGCAGACCCGTTGACTGAAACCTCTCTCACATGCATATCATGATCAAACCCAGAACTCTTTCGGTGTTAGTCACATGGGGATGTGACCTTGAGTGTTAATCACATATCGATGTGAACTGGATTATTGACTCTAGTGCAAGTGGGAGACTGTTGGAAATATGCCCTAGAGGCAATAATAAATTGGTTATTATTATATTTCCTTGTTCATGATAATCGTTTATTATCCATGCTAGAATTGTATTGATAGGAAACTCAGATACATGTGTGGATACATAGACAACACCATGTCCCTAGTAAGCCTCTAGTTGACTAGCTCGTTGATCAATAGATGGTTACGGTTTCCTGACCATGGACATTGGATGTCGTTGATAACAGGATCACATCATTAGGAGAATGATGTGATGGACAAGACCCAATCCTAAGCCTAGCACAAGATCATGTAGTTCGTATGCTAAAGCTTTTCTAATGTCAAGTATCATTTCCTTAGACCATGAGATTGTGCAACTCCCGGATACCGTAGGAGTGCTTTGGGTGTGCCAAACGTCACAACGTAACTGGGTGGCTATAAAGGTACACTACAGGTATCTCCGAAAGTGTCTGTTGGGTTGGCACGAATCGAGACTGGCATTTGTCACTCCGTGTAAACGGAGAGGTATCTCTGGGCCCACTCGGTAGGACATCATCATAATGTGCACAATGTGATCAAGGAGTTGATCACGGGATGATGTGTTACGGAACGAGTAAAGAGACTTGCCGGTAACGAGATTGAACAAGGTATCGGGATACCGACGATCGAATCTCGGGCAAGTATCGTACCGCTAGACAAAGGGAATTGTATACGAGATTGTTTAAGTCCTTGACATCGTGGTTCATCCGATGAGATCATCGTGGAGCATGTGGGAGCAAACATGGGTATCTAGATCCCGCTGTTGGTTATTGACCAGAGAGTTGTCTCGGCCATGTCTTCATGACTCACGAACCCGTAGGGTCTACACACTTAAGGTTCGATGACGCTAGGGTTATAGAGAAAGTATGTACGCGGTTACCGAATGTTGTTTGGAGTCCCGGATGAGATCCCGGACATCACGAGGAGTTCCGGAATGGTCCGGAGGTAAAGATTAATATATAGGAAGTATGGTTTTGGCCACCGGAAGTGTTCCGGGCATCACCGGTAGTGTACCGGGACCACCGGAGGGGTCCGGGGGTCCACCAGGTGGGGCCACCAGCCCCGGAGGCCTACATGGGCCAATAGTGGGAAGGGACCAGCCCCTAGGTGGGCTGGGGCGCCTCCCACCAAGGCCCAAGGCGCCTCCAAGAGGGGAAGGGGGCAAACCCTAGGGCAGATGGGCCCTAAGGCCCACCCCAGGTGCGCCTCCCCCTCTCCCCCTTGTGGCCGCCACCCAGATGGGATCTGGGGGCTGCCGCCACCCCTAGGGAGGGAACCCTAGGTGGGGGCGCAGCCCCTCCCCTTCCCCTATATATACTTGAGGTATTGGAGGCTGCAAGACACACGAGATCCTCTCCCTCTTGGCGCAGCCCTACCCTCTCTTCCTCCTCGTCTCTCGTAGTGCTTGGCGAAGCCCTGCTGGAGTCCCGCGCTCCTCCACCACCACCACGCCGTCGTGCTGCTGCTGGATGGAGTCTTCCCCAACCTCTCCTTCTCCCCTTGCTGGATCAAGGCGTAGGAGACGTCACCGGGCTGTACGTGTGTTGAACGCGGAGGTGCCGTCCGTTCGGCACTAGGATCTCGGTGATTTGGATCACGACGAGTACGACTCCATCAACCCCGTTCACTTGAACGCTTCCGCTTAGCGATCTACAAGGGTATGTAGATGCACTCTCCTTCCCCTCGTTGCTAGATTACTCCATAGATTGATCTTGGTGATGCGTAGAAATTTTGAATTTCTGCTACGTTCCCCAATAGCGCAAACTTCGCCGGGTTTGGTCGCGACGGGACACAAACGGACGCGCCTCGTCCGCGTCGGGGCCGCGTGGCAGGCGGCCACCTACCTCCCACCCGCCCACATCAATGCGCACGAGCGGGCGGCCCCACCTGTCATCCGCACGTCGAAGGTCGCCGTCCTTCTTTAAGTGGGAAGCGTGGACGGGTCGTCGTCCACACTGCCCCACGCCACCCGGCCTCCTCGAAACCCGACAGCGCCGAACCCAAACCCTAGCCAAGAACTCGCTCGGCCGGCCGCCCGCAGCCATGGGCCTCTGGAACTACGGCCGCAAAGGCAAGCACGACCGCGAGGCTGGTTCCTCGTCGGGACGCCGCCGCGGCTCGGTGAAGAAGGAGGAGCCCGCGTCGCCATCGGGGAGGTGGTGCAGGCACCGCCACCTCCAGCCCCGCCGCCCCCGTGCCCACGGACCGCCGCCGGCCCACCTGTGGACGCCGCCGGACTACGTCGACCTCGTCAGCGACGACGACGACACCGGCGGCCAGTGAAGACGGCGACGGCCACGGCATCGACGGGCGCGGCAGGAGCGCGCGGAGGTTTTTTTATTTTGTTTTATGTTAATTATGAACTGGGCCTTTAAGTGGCTGGAAACTGGGTCGTTTTGTGGCCGAACCCCTATATTTATTTTTTTAACTGCGTTTATTTACTTTTTAGTCATTTCATTTAAGTTTTTTAATTTTTTTATTCACGTCCACCCCGGACAGGTTTTGGGGTGCGGCCGCGCGTTGGGCGCACCCACGACCCATCGGACAAACGACATGGGCGAACCCATCGGCGCCCAAAGGGACAAAATCCGGCCAAACCGGACGTCCGTTTGGGGTCGCAGTGGAGTTGGCCTTAGAGCGTGTCTCGCCTGAACTTCAAATTATTCGTGAATCATGCTTGGTAGATGGAGAGAACATACAGGGTGCCGCTTGAGGGGGCGTACACGCATCGCCTTCCCAGAGCGTAGCATGAGCATGTTGGAGTGCTCAGTCTCGGTACAATTGTTCTAGACTATAGGATAATTAGTGCTATCCTCAAGCACCGAACCAATTCGACCCTCAAACAAGCATCGCCCGACAGAGCTTCGCGACAGTGACGCTGACAGTCTCAAATTCTTTCTTTGCATTTCATTTATACCACTCGTGTCGTCCAGAGTGTCCTGGTCGTCGTATCGGCTCTGGATACATGCATCGCCAGCCGCAACCACGTCTCCGCTCCTTCACCTTCGCGTCAGTCTGTCTTGCAATCCGGCAAAAAGCTCATCAATCTCTGCCCCTTCTGCTGGATAGCATCGGTTGCTTTCACCTATGCTCAACCCTCGAATGAACTTCTGAGATGGCTGACTCGCCATCACGGTCCGTCGGCGACTTCGAAACTTCACCATGCATTCTCCAAGGCGAAGCCGCTATCCGCTCCGGCTCCACCCATTCTCCCCTCATGGATTTGCCCCGGACCTTCATAGGCCTGACTGTGCCCCCCTCTCCTCCTTCTTTGGCTCCCGACAACTCTGCTCTGGCTCCCGCCTCCACCTCCTTGTAGATGCCCTAACATGTCGGCAACTCGACCGGTCATCGCGTGCCTGCTTGGGTACGCCCGGGCGTGCGTGGTGGCGTTGTGAACTCCGATGAGGTTTACGTTGCATGGATTGTCGGTTGGAGTAAGAGCATACTCCACACCCCCCCCCCCCCAAGGACGCCCTAGGACACTTTTTAGGCTTGGTTTTAGACTCGGACGACGCTTTTGCCGAAAAACGGCCCAGCCACGCCAGCCTCAGGACGTCAAAATAGCGCCGCAAACCCAGCCGAAACCCTCGTTGGGGAGCTCTTGGGGGCGCCTGACGAAGTTTCGGCGAATCAGTCTCCCCACATGTCCTTTTTTTGGCCCACTTGATCATTTCCTCACAAACCTTTGGTTGGGTGGAGTGTGGCTGGGAAGATGCCCTCCCCATGCACTTCTATTTCGGTCGGATAAAGCATTTGGTCTCCCAAGACACCGACTTTTTTGGTTCGGTAATGTTCTTGGGGGCTCTAATGGCTGGAGATGCTCTATAGTACTCAAAGATCACCAGGAGTTTTATTTTGGGCAGATTATCACGTAACCATGTCTTGTCAATATTTACCCAAAAAATTACTATACGTGAGGGTAGATGCGTAATTCATTTTTTTCGAGAGACGTCAATGATGGACCTAATTATGAAGAGAGCAAAGGTAATGTACACGAAGCCTATGTATGGGAGCGAACTTTATCATAGGCGCGCACTCAACACAACCTATACCTACACTCCTTGTAGATGGATTGGCAATCAACATGCCTTCTCAAGCTTGACATCTTTTTCCTGTTGTTGCAACCACTGCTCCTTTATTTGTTGAATTTGATGATATACATGCGTCAAATTCGATGATTATCGTATTTTTCAAACATGTGATTCTTTTGCTGCGTAGAATTTGTGGCATTTCAACCATAACTTTACTGTTAGAGTCAGAGCGACGAATCCACCCCGGAGGACGCCATGCCTGCCCGTCCACGACTGCCCACGGTACTTCTTCCCAGCGCGAAGAGACTTCACGCAAGCCCCTACTGCAGTTCATCCTCGGTGTCTCTTCACTGCTCATTGGTACGTTTTCGCGCCCGCCAGCCCACCGCCTAACACGACAACCCCTATTTTAAATCATGGGTCACTAATGGGTGCTCCATGGTCGGTTTGCGCTTCCCTTGCGGCAGATGAATCGCATTGAGTTTGAAACCATGCGTCCATTTTGCCGGGCGAAGCTAATCCTGACAATTCTTGTATACAGAACTACAGAAGCCAAAATTGCTGATATCGAAGCAATACTATAGGAAGCATAGGTGACAAATACATATCAACAGCATGTCTGAACATATCAAAATTTATAGATACATTGGAGACGTATCAATAGATCTGAGCAAATATTTGTAACTTTGGAAGCAAATATTATTTTCTTTGGAAGCAAATTATTCTCTTTTTGGAAGCAAAGTGTATTTCTTTTCTGTGTTGGAGACGAGCTTCAGATGTCTTGGAAGCAATTTCGTTGGACAAGGAAAACAAAATGTTCCAGGCCAGAAGCAAAATTAAATTCCACCGAGTTCACCATAATTGAAAAAGAATTTTTCTCATATGGAAGCAAACTGCATGGCCCAGGTATGTTTGATGTAGCGCCAAAATCCCAGTTAGAATAGCCGAGGTTATTGGAAGCAATTATCAAGGATTGTTTCCTAAAAATGGTGCTTCCATTTGTAAAACCAACCATTCTTCCATCCATGGGAGAAAGGATATTTTCATTTTTCAAGGAAGCAATATCCGATGCTTTTGAACAATATATTATTAGACACAAAGTCTTATACCCAGGAAGCAAACATCATTAACCATGGAACCTAATTCTTCGGCACAATAATGTATTCAATAGATGTTGTCAAAGATAAATAAAACATCCATATCAAGACCATTTCATCTATTAGCCTACCTTGAAAACTAAGTTGACCTACAATACTACGAACTTTAGGGGGTGTTTGGTTCCAGAGACTTTTTATGTTGGGACTAGAAAAAGTCCCTAGCAAACCAAACAGGATGGACTTTTTGCTAAAGTTCCTTAGAAGCACCTCCTTGAGAGTCTTTTTCAAAAAGTCCTAGGGACTAGAAAAAGTCCTAGGACTAGAGAACCAAACACCACCTAGGACGAACTAGTTATTGGATAGAATACATGCTAGTATTTCTCTCCTTACCAGGTCCACACTAGTTCTAAGCTCTAATTGCACGGATTGTTGAAAGTGCAACTATCCCTAGGTGGTTTTGGTAATTCATAACAACATATAGCTCATTGAGCTAATGCTATTCCAAGATGATTATTTCAGGAAAGCTCAATGATTGGCATGGCATGGATGTGAAAGTGGACCCCTCAAATGCTAAGGACAAAGGATTGGCTCAAGCTCAAAAGCTCAAGACTCTTCATTTTATATTTTAGTGATCCAAGATCACATTGAGTCTTTAGGAAAAGCCAATACTATCAAGGAGGGATGAGGTGTTGCTTAATGAGCCTCTTGCTTCATGTGCTTAGTGATATGCTCCAAAACCCTCAACTACTTTCCCATATCCACATATGACCTAAACCCTAAGCCAAACTCGGTCCTACCGATTCTTCCTATCCGGCGCCACCGAGTTTCACTTGTCATAAGCCACTGCCAAACCCTAGCAATTCGGTTCTACCGATAGGGATCTCGGTCTCACCGAGATGGGATTGCAAACTCTCTGTTTCCCTTTCGTAACTTTTTGGTCTCACCGAAAGAGCGGATCGGTCGCACCGAGATTGCAATGTAAATTCAGTGTTTCCTTTTTGTAACTTTTCGGTCTCACCGAAAGAGCAAATCGGTCCCACCGAGTTTACCTGACCAACTCTCTGGTTAGCTTATTACCAAACTCGGTCTCACCGAGTTTGTGTAATCGGTCTCACCGAGATTACGTTATGCCCAAACCCTATCGGTCCTACCGAGTTGCATGTCAGTCCCACTGAAAATCTCTAACGGTCACTAGGTTTACCTTTTCGGTCCGACCGAGTTTGTTGATTCGGTCCCACCGAGATTGGAAAACTGTGTGTAACGGTTGGATTTTGTGTGGAGGCTATATATACCCCTCCACCTCCTCTTCATTCGTGGAGAGAGCCATCAGAACACATACACGATTCCAACTCATATGTTTCTGAGAGAGAACCACCTACTCATGTGTTGAGACCAAGATATTCCATTCCTACCATATGATCTTGATCTCTAGCCTTCCCAAGTTGCTTTCCACTCAAATCTTCTTTCCACCAAATCCAAATCCTATGAGAGAGAGTTGAGTGTTGGGGAGACTATCATTTGAAGCACAAGAGCAAGGAGTTCATTACCTACACACCATTTGTTACTTCTTGGAGAGTGGTGTCTCCTAGATTGGCTAGGTGTCACTTGGGAGCCTCCGACAAGATTGTGGAGTTGAACCAAGGAGTTTGTAAGGGCAAGGAGATCGCCTACTTCGTAATTATCTACCGCTAGTGAAGCAAGTCCTTCGTGGGCGATGGCCATGGTGGGATAGACAAGGTTGCTTCTTCGTGGACCCTTTGTGGGTGGAGCCCTTGTGGGTGGTTGCTTCTTCGTGGACCCTTTTGTGGGTGGAGGCCTTCGTGGACTCGAGCAACCGTTACCCTTTGTGGGTGGAACCCTCCGTGGACTCGCGCAACCGTTACCCTTTGTGGGTTGAAGTCTCCATCAACATGGATGTAGGATAGCACCACCTATCCGAACCACGGGAAAAACATCTGTGTCTCCAATTGCATTTGAATTCTCCAAACCCTTCCCTTTACATTCTTGCAAGTTGCATGCTTTACTTTCCGCTGCCAATATACTCTTTGCATGCTTGCTTGAATTGTGTGATGATTGCTTGACTTGTCCTACAATAGCTAAAATCTGCCAAGAACTAAAATTGGGAAAAGGTTAAGTTTTTATTTGGTCAAGTAGTCTAATCACCCCCCCCTCTAGACATACTCTCGATCCTACAGGTGGTATTAGAGCCTTGGTCTCCATTTGCTTTGATCTCCATAGCTTTTGGTGGTCATAGCTTTGGTTTCACAACCTAGGAGAGTATGGCGTCTAGCGAGGGAAATTATCACCGTAGAGGTCCTTACTTTGATGGTACTAATTTTGCTAGTTGGAAGCATAAAATGAAAATGCATATTCTTGGACATAACCCCGCGTTTGGGCTATTGTGTGTGTTGGTTTGCAAGGTGACTTCTTTGATGGGAAAGAACCAAACCGTGAAGCTACCGCGGATGAGTTGAAGATGTTGCAATACAATGCTCAAGCTTGTGATATTCTCTTCAACGGATTGTGCCCCGAAGAATTCAACAAAATCAGCCGTCTTGAGAATGCAAAGGAAATTTGGGATACTTTGATTGATATGCACGAAGGTACCGACTCCGTCAAGGAATCCAAGTTGGATGTGCTTCAAAGTCAACTTGACAAGTTCAAAATGAAGGATGGTGAAGGTGTCGCTGAAATGTACTCTAGGCTTGCTCTCATCACAAATGAGATTGCCGGCTTAGGAAGTGAAGAGATGACCGATAGATTCATCATCAAGAAGATTCTAAGAGCCTTGGATGGAAAATATGATACCGTGTGCACATTGATCCAAATGATGCCCAATTACAAAGATCTCAAGCCAACGGAGGTGATTGGAAGAATTGTTGCTCATGAGATGTCACTTAAGGATAAAGAGGAACTTCACAACAAATCAAGTGGTGCCTACAAAGCCTCATGTGAAGCCCCTACATCATCAAGTGAGAAACAAAACTTCAATGAAGAATTGAGCTTAATGGTGAAGAACTTCAACAAGTTCTACAAGAGTAGAAGCAAAGATAGAAGCTTCAAGTCAAGGTCCTACAATGACAAAAGATCTTCTAGTCGAGAGCGAAACTGCTACAGTTGTGGAAGACCCGGACACTATTCCAATGAGTGTACGGCTCCCTACAAGAGAAGAGAAGATTCTCCAAAAAGAAGAAGCAAAGAATCACCACCAAGAGAGAGAAGGAGTAGAGATGATCGTTATGAACGAAGATACTCACGGAGAAGCAAGGATTCGGAAAGGAAGGAAAAATCATCAAGGAGCTACACAAAACGAAGACATCAAGCTCATGTTGGTGAATGGGTATCCGGCTCCGACTCCGACAGCCACTCCGAGAGAAGTTATCACTCCGACTCCGAAGATACTCAAGATGAAGGTGTTGCCGGTCTAGCACTTGTGTCAACCAACTCCTACGACATATTTGACTCACCAAATGAAGGAATTGGAAGATGCTTCATGGCCAAAGGTCCTAAGGTAACACACCCCGAGTATGTTGATTTCAATAGTGATGAAGATGACTTGTTGGGTGATGATTTGCTTGTTGACAACTCTAGTGATGAATACTATGATGAAATGTCAATTAATCATGCTAATCAAGATAAAACGAATGACAATGATAAGGAGAAGATTGAGGCTCTAACTAAAGAACTAAACACTCTTAAGTTAGCTCATGAACTATCTTCGAAGATCATCGAGAACTTTTAAGAGCTCATGAGAAATTACGCTTTGAAAAGCTCAATCTTGAGCAAGAGCATGAGTTCTTAAAGGCAATCAATGATGATCTCCGCAAGAAAAGTTCTTCTTACATTGCCAAGCGTTTACTCTTATCCACTTACATGCCTCAAGTCAAGTCTAGTAACAAGAAAGATTCTTCCTCTAGTAGTAACAATGATCATGCTAAATTCAATATTGTTGCTTCTAGTAGTTCTCTTGATTCCACTAATGATTCTCTTAGCCAAGTTACACTTGAGCAAGAAAATAGCTTATTGAAGGGAATTATAGAGAAAGGAGTGTACAAAAGCCTTGCCGGGAGTAAGCAATTCGAGGAAATTGTGCGCAAGCAAGGATGCACCGGAAGAATCAAGGTGTTGGTTTTGAACGAAAGTTCAATGCCAATGGAGTTGAGTGGGAAGAAGATCAATACCCCAAGACAAAGTTGTTCCTCAACAAAGAAGAAAGTATGATAACTTCTTTCAAGGGGACACAAGCTCAAGATGATCTTCCCACCACAAGACTACAAGCAAAAAAGGCAAGGGACAAGCTTCAGAAGGATTGATGCTTGAAGAAGCTCCTAAGACCTTAGTCAAGTGGATTCCCAAGACTAACTTCAAGTTTCCACTTCATCAAGTACGACTACAACTCCAAGGATTCCCATCAAGATGGTGTGATCCAAAAGAAGAAGAACTAGAGAGTTCTTGAGGGTGACTCCGCCAACATACTTCACTCTTATCATTTTGGCAAGAACAAGTGCAATCAACTTCCACATCTTGCACTAGTTCAAGGAGTCACAAACCCTCTTGTTGGTAAGACAAGGGACAAGGTAACCTAAAATTTTTCATGGACATCATCTTGTGTGTGCATCACTCTATGTCTATGGATATCCTTGTTTGTTCCTTGTGGGACTAACCCATGTAGGTATTGAAAGTGCAATTCACTCAAATGGATAGCTCCAAGTGATCTACATCAACATTGAGCATCCACATCTTCAACATCTACATGAAGTCATCATCGACGAAACCCAAGGTTAGTTCATCCCTCCAAGGGGGGATATCACATCTAGGGGGAGCTTTACTCTAAGACTTGAGCTAAAGCAACTCTAAAGATGTGAACACAACAATGCTTTATGTAAAAGTGGTAACCCCACTTGAGCTTAAACGATGAGTATGACCTATGATCAAGTGTTCTCACTTGAACTCCTAAGTCAATATACTCATATATAGATGACCTTGCCATCGCAAATTGGCTTGATAGATGCTAGAATTGGTTGTGCATGCCTTGCCACATATTTCATTTGCCATCTTATTGTGTGAGCACGTCGGTTGCATATTTTACTCATTCGAGGACATCCACTTGTTGTTTTGATCATTGTTTGGTTTATTTCCTTTTGCCAAGTGGATGGACAAGAATGCCTAAGAACCTCCTGTGTGAGGAGCGCTCGGAGTCCCCGATTCGTCATAGACTTAAAACTCCAAAACCTCTTTATGATTCTCGATCTGACCGATACCCCACTTTCGGTCCTATCGAGACCATTAAGTTGATCTAGGTTTTCGATCTCGGTGCAACCGATTTGAACCTTTCGGTCACACCGAGTTTCAGTAACTGCTTGCAGTTATGAATCTCGGTGCCACCGAGTTGTTTCACTCGGTCACACCGACAGGGTCAGGCTAAATATAGTCACGGGCAAAAATTTGGAAATTTCTCCGAACCCCTTCGCCCGTGCGATAGCCTGCTCTGCCAACGTGGTCTCCGGATCGTCTCCTCGCCGCCAGCCGCCTCCAGTCGCTGGTCTCCGTCGCCGTCAACGGGAATTCTACCCCGCCGTTGCCGCCGTAGCGAGTCTCCGCCGAACTAGGGTATGGACTCGATCTTTGTGCTATTCTCCAATCCGATTCTTAGCACATTGTGATCATCATGATTCTTGCCACGATTGAAACACTCCTATCCAGTCAATGCGCTCGTAGATTAGGTTTGATTCGAAAATTTTAGGGTTAGGTTTCCGCCGAAACCATCTCGGACCCACCGAGTTGAAAAACTCGGTCCCACCGATTTGGCTTATGCCATTGCACAAGTGAGACTCGGTCTGACCGAGAATTACTTATCGGTGTGACCGATTTTGCTTTTGTGAAACCCTCAGTCTCGGTGCCACCGAACTGTGACTCACCGTTAAACCCTAGCAGTCTCGGTGCCACCGAACTGTGACTCGGTCTCGACCGAGTTCACTAGTTTAGGTTCCAAAACTGCTTCGGTATCACCGAGTTTAAAAATCGGTAGATCCGAGATGATTTCAGTGGGAAACTAAAACTAAGTTTTTGGATCATTCTTTTGCAAAAATCTCTGCATTTTGTGATGCTCATCTATTCTACCTCATCTATAAACTATTCACAGGGTCAGCAGTCAGAGTTTGCAGCATGTCTGATCAGAGTGACAGCCAGAACTTGTCAGAGCAGCAAGTGCAGATGAGTGAGGGCACTAGTCCCTCCAGCTCTTCAGATGATGGCAGCAGAAGTACCCCAAGCAATTCTGCCAAAAGCTGCCACAGACAGAGGAAGAAGAGAACTTCAGATTCTGAAGATGAAGATTATGTGGCAGAGGAAGAGGCCACATCAAAGAGAGTTGAGCCAGCTCAAGGCACAAAGCCAGGCTTAAAGATCAAAAGGCCAGCAGGCAGGCAGCCTATGTCAAAGGCTAGAGCTTCAACTGAAAAGCCTGCACCCAAAGAGCCAGTTGCTGCTGAAGGCAAGAAGAGGAAGGAAAGGGTCAAGAAGACCGTAGCCAGAGTGCTTGGAAAGGCTTCCATCATGGAAGAGGAAGAGGAAGAAGAGGTTGCTGCACCAGCACCTAAGGCACCTAAGCTTATGGGTGATGCTATCAGGACAGGGGCTGCTGCATCTAAGCCCAAAGAAGCACCCAAAGCTGCCTCCAAGCCCAAGTCTGCACCAAAGAGAAATACAAGGCATCCCAGCTGCTGAGAAGAACAAGGCCCCAGTGCCTGAAGCTGCAGAAGAAGATGATGAAGAGCAAGTTCTCAGAAAACTCAAGCCCAAGATCCCAGACCACAATGATGCTCATCCTGTGGCTGAGGATATGAAGCTCAGGAGAGACTCAGGGCTGAGGAAGTGGAGAGAAGCAGATCCGTATGCTTCAAGGAGAAGGACTGCTGTGGATTACAGATTTCACACCAAGGAAGCAGCAAGATTTCTATGAGACAGTGCTGCTTGATAAGACGCCATAGTTGTGACATGAGATGGGTTGATTGGGAGTACATGAAGGAAAATGAGGAACACTACCCTGGAGTGTATGACAGCTTTAGTGCTTGTGGAGTTGCAGACTTTGTTGGGCAGAAGCTCACAAAGTGGAACGAGGAGCTTATCATGCAATTCTACTCCACCAGCACACTTCTACCCAGATGGAAGGATCACATGGATGTCTGAAGGTACGAGGTACCAATCAACTGTTGAGGAATGGGCAAAGTTGATCAATGCCCCAGAGGAGCAAGCAGATGACTTGGACATTTATGCCAAGAAGAAGATGGACCACTAACTCAATGTCCAACATGTACAAGGAAATTCCAAATGAAGCTCTTGATACTTTCAAGTTTGGGTCTGTGCATTATCTTCTGTCAGGGCTGCCAACTATCAAATTGGATATTGAGGCACACTCTCTTGCCCAAGTCTGGAGATCACAAGATGATCAGAGGCCATGCAATCAATTTGCTTCATGTATTTGATGTGCCACAGAAGTTCAAGTGATGAGCCTCATAGTAGAACAATCAAGAGGACTGCAGCAGACCAGAAGAGGAGCTGTGGGTATGCCCCACAAATTCAGGAGCTCATTAACTCCAAGATGGGCACGGGCATATACTTATTGGACAAGGAACACCTGCCCATCCGTCCAGATTTTGAAGATAATCAAGTTATGAATGACTGAGAATGAACCATCGTCTGCCCAAGCACAAGCAAAGAAGGAGAAGGCAAGGAAGGAGAAAGCTGCCAAGATGCCTACTCAAGAGGAGGCATCTGATATTTCCTGAAAACCAAACAAGAGCAGCTTGGTTACCTGATTGCATCCACCCTGCGGATTGAGAAAGGACTAGCCACCCTAACTCAGAACCAGGCAAGCCTAGAGAGAATCATGGAACAAAAGTTCTATGACTTGGATGTCAAGGTGACAGAGATTCAGACTGCAGTGGAGCAGCTCCAAGATGACATGCAGGAGAGGAGAGGCAGGACTACAACTGATGCCTTTGCCAGAGTGCCACGAGGTCCGAGGTCGTCTGCAGTGCCAGTTGCTGACACCAGAGCCACCACTTCTGCACCAGCTACAGCCTCAGTTCCACCAGCTCCAGCATCTACTTCAGCTCCAACTCCAGCGTCTACTTCAGCGTCTACGGAAGCCTTCGTCCTTGGAGTGATCCGGACTCCACCACCACCTGAAGATCAAGCCTGAGCGTCGATCTAGCACTATGCATTTTCTAGGAACTTTTTGGTAACTTGTTGCCAAAGGGGGAGAAAAATGTATAGATCATAGGCTTCGAGAGAGAGAGTGTTGCTTTTTTCTCTCTTGCTTTATTTGGTGGTTTTTCGAACTTTGTTTGCTTTTGAGTGCTTGAGATACTATCGTCATTGCTCATGAGACATTGATGATCATGTGTTTGATCATAAGCTACACTTAATGTTTGCTTAATATTATCTTATCTATCTTATGTGATCATTCACTATTCTTGGTGATGAGTGCATGTATTTCATTCTTATCATTTTAAGCGCTCCACCAAGATGTATGTGACATGGAAGAGTAACCCATGACTCTAACTCCTTGTGCATTTGCAGTCCAAAGCAAATTTTAAATATGCACAAATTTAGGGGGAGCTCTTACTTATCACATACTTCTCAAAGAGACGATATATTTCATGCTTATTATCATTTGTCGAAGCTTTGATCTATATGTTGTCATCAATTACCAAAAAGGGGGAGATTGAAAGTGCAACTATCCCTAGGTGGTTTTGGTAATTCATAACAACATATAGCTCATTGAGCTAATGCTATTCCAATATGATTATTTCAGGAAAGCTCAATGATTGGCATGGCATGGATGTGAAAGTGGAACCCTCAAAATGCTAAGGACAAAGGATTGGCTCAAGCTCAAAAGCTCAAGACTCTTCATTTTATATTTTAGTGATCCAAGATCACATTGAGTCTTTAGGAAAAGCCAATACTATTAAGGAGGGATGAGGTGTTGCTTAATGAGCCTCTTGCTTCATGTGCTTAGTGATATGCTCCAAAACCCTCAACTACTTTCCCATATCCACATATGACCTAAACCCTAAGCCAAACTCGGTCCTACCGATTCTTCCTATCCGGCGCCACCGAGTTTCACTTGTCATAAGCCACTGCCAAACCCTAGCAATTCGGTTCTACCGATAGGGATCTCGGTCTCACCGAGATGGGATTGCAAACTCTCTGTTTCCCTTTCGTAACTTTTCGGTCTCACCGAAAGAGCGAATCGGTCCCACCGAGATTGCAATGTAAACTCAGTGTTTCCTTTTTGTAACTTTTCGGTCTCACCGACTCGGTCTCACCGAAAGAGCAAATCGGTCCCACCGAGTTTGCCTGACCAACTCTCTGGTTAGCTAATTACCAAATTCGGTCTCACCGAGTTTGTGTAATCGGTCTCACCGAGATTACGTTATGCCCAAACCCTAACCATATCGGTCCTACCGAGTTGCATGTCAGTCCCACCGAAAATCTCTAACGGTCACTAGGTTTACATTTTCGGTCCGACCGAGTTTGTTGATTCGGTCCCACCGAGATTGGAAAACTGTGTGTAACGGTTGGATTTTGTGTGGAGGCTATATATACCCCTCCACCTCCTCTTCATTCGTGGAGAGAGCCATTCAGAACACATACACAATTCCAACTCATATGTTCTGAGAAAGAACCACCTACTCATGTGTTGAGACCAAGATATTCCATTCCTACCATATGAATCTTGATCTCTAGCCTTCCCAAGTTGCTTTCCACTTAAATCTTCTTTCCACAAGATCCAAACCCTATGAGAGAGAGTTGAGTGTTGGGGAGACTATCATTTGAAGCACAAGAGCAAGGAGTTCATTACCTACACACCATTTGTTACTTCTTGGAGAGTGGTGTCTCCTAGATTGGCTAGGTGTCACTTGGGAGCCTCCGACAAGATTGTGGAGTTGAACCAAGGAGTTTGTAAGGGCAAGGAGATCGTCTACTTCGTGAAGATCTACCGCTAGTGAGGCAAGTCCTGTGTGGGCGATGGCCATGGTGGGATAGACAAGGTTGCTTCTTCGTGGACCCTTTGTGGGTGGTTGCTTCTTCGTGGACCCTTCGTGGGTGGAGCCCTTTGTGGACTCGCGCAACCGTTACCCTTTGTGGGTGGAGCCCTCCGTGGACTCTCGCAACCGTTACCCTTTGTGGGTTGAAGTCTCCATCAACGTGGATGTAGGATAGCACCACCTATCCGAACCACGGGAAAAACATCCGTGTCTCCAATTGCGTTTGAATTCTCCAAACCCTTCCCTTTACATTCTTGCAAGTTGCATGCTTTACTTTCCGCTGCCAATATACTCTTTGCATGCTTGCTTGAATTGTGTGATGATTGCTTGACTTGTTCTAAAATAGCTAAAATTTGCCAAGAACTAAAATTGGGAAAATGTTAAGTTTTTATTTGGTCAAGTAGTCTAATCACCCCCCCTCTAGACATACTTTCGATCCTACAATTGTCAAAATAAAGGAATAGGAAAAATGCAGGAATAGGATGGCATGTCCCATAGTATCCTACAGGATTTGAAAGAATGTTTGATAGCGCAGGGAAACAAAGGAATTCTACAAAGAGGTTTGAGTGGATGGAAATTTTCCTCCAAAATATAGTACAAATGGATCCTATGAAAAAATTCCTAATGATGCCAATCCTACGAATCAAACGAGCATCACAGGAAAAATTCTTAAAGGTTCAAATCCTTCAAAAATCCTATGCAATTCCTTTGAATCAAAAGAGCCCTAAATCTTCGAAGTACTCCCTCCGTTCCAGATTACTCGTCGCAGAAATGGATGTATCTAAAACCAAAATACATCTAGATACATCCATACCTGCGACAAGTAATTCAGAACGGAGGGAGTAGTTATTAGCAAATTCCACCTTTTTTTGACATCATTAGCTTCATTAGCAAATCCCACCTAATTAGCTTTATCGGGTTTCAAATCTGGAAACTGCCCACGAAAGGTACGCACCGGCCAGCCATCTGATCTAACGGCCATAGTGGATTTCATCCAACGGCTTGTTACTAGTCTGATAGGAAGCTAGAATCAGTAGTCTGATTCCCAGTGGTTCCCATTATTATTAGCACTGAAACGCAGGTTAGCGTGTTTTAACAGCAATTCTGACCGGTGGGGTCCGGACGTCAGGGCTACGTTGGCAGCGCATGCGTAGAGCACGCTAAGATGGATGTGGAGCCCACGGGTCAACTGGGTCCATGCAATATGATGATTGTCAGGGAATAAGCCACTTCTGTTTTATTTCTGTGCGTGCTTGGCGGAGTAAACCCCACCGGACACCGGCGGCTGGACGCCGATGAGCTGTGCTATTGGGCGTGGCGGAGCCGCCACCTGGAACTGCACTAAGGCGTCCCGGACCCTGCTGCTCGGGGCGTTCGGAGGCAGAGGAAACATCGGGGCCCACTGCGCAGGTCGGGGATCCACTGATCACCGGGGCGAACGGTTGGATCTTGGATGCCGCCGGTGGCGACATGAACGGCGAAGAGGGATGGAAGACGTGCCGTGCGTGCAGCGATAAATCCTTGCTTGATCGATGCTTGCACAGAGCATGATCTTAGACGTACATAGTGTCCAACTGCTAGGCTGATTGATTCTTGCAGCCAGCTTTAGTGTCTAGGTCCTTATTACAGTCCTCGTATAAGTAAAATAGTACTTTCTCTGTAATGAAATATGATATTGTTTAGATCACTACTTTAATAATCTATAAAGGTTTTTATATTTCTTTATTAAGAAAGTAACTTTGAACACATCCATACATAATAGAGTAGTAAATAACTTTGAACACATTCACACATGACAACTGTCGCCGGCATTAGGCTGCGTCGTCCCCCGTAATGGTCTCGGTCTCGGTCTTGTACCGGTGGCTCCTCGCGAACAGCAGAAAGACCGAAAAGTTTAGCATATTCATCAGGGTTCAAATCCTGATGCTCGCATTTATTCTGAATTTATTTCAGAAATTCCGACGATGCGTTTTTAGTGAGAGGAGACGTTCCCGTCGACTACGAGGCGCCTACGGTGACTTCGTAAAATCTCAAGATGATATGTCGGCTCAGTCTCTCGAAGGTGCTCATAGGGGTAGGGTGTGCGTGTGTGCGTTTATATGAATGAGTATATGCGCATTTATATGAGCCCTTGCGTCTGTACTGTGTTCAAAAAAAAAACATCACGTTTGTTTCATCAAAAAAAGAAAAGAAAAAAGAAACGTCACGTCTGCTTAGGTTCTCCGGTGATGGCTTGTACCACTCGTATAACATTTTAGTTTAATAAAGCGGCGACTCATCCATGCGATCTTTCTTCTATTTTATTTTCTTATTTGACAGCGAATTGGTTAGTTCCTCGTAGCCACATATTCCAGTTTTTTTTGGCATAAAGTGTCGTAGGAAAAATCGATTAATTTGAACTATATAAGGAAGATCGTTTTCCTACTGTAAGAAACGGAAAAATAATAAACTTTTTGTGATACTCCCTTAGTTCTTAAATATAAGTTTTTTAAATATTTTACTATAAACTACATACGAAGTAAAATGAGTGAATTTACACTTTAAAAATATATCCATATATATCCGTATGTACTTTGTAGTGAAATCTCTGAAAAGACATATTTAAGAACGGTGGAAGTAATCAAAATTTCATATAAATATGGCCCAACTACACGGATACATCCCTAATTGGTACTGTAGCTACATATGTTTTTTGGAGGTTATAAATTGGTAGCTATATTCAAATCCTGTTTGTTTTTCCTTATGGTTTAGCATGCATTACGTATGACATTACTATTTTTTCTAACTTCTCTCTATCTTTTTCTTCACATTTATTATATTTACGTGAGAATACGTACCAGGCTCTTTCATGAGAGTCCATTCCCTTACTTTTTCACATCTCTCTTCTCCATATAGGCAAAAATGACATGTAAAAGAGCTACAAGCCCACTATTGTACTTGCTCTTATGCAAATATAGAAATGGTTGCAGAAAAACCTCAAGGCCTGCTGCTCCCGCGGAACACATACGCCAAATTGGTCTGTAACGCCCCGAGACCGATGTGCCAGGTGTCCTCCAGTTATTCGCTGTTGTTGCCTTGTCTTTGCTTGCGTGTCATGTATTTCATATCATGTCATCATGTACATTGCATCATCATGTTTTCAAAACTTGCATCCGTCCCGGTCTCCTCCTTCCTTCCATTGTCCGTTTTGAGCCCAGACACACTTGCACGCGCCCGCGGCACCTCCAAGATATTATTTTTATAAGTGGCCGGATAATGTTCTCGGAATGGGATGAAAGTTGGCGTGTGGTCTATTATAGTGTAGATAGACCGCCTGTCAAGTTTCATCGCATTCGGAGTTCGTCTGATAGCCCAATCGTTAAACTATAGCGGCACTATAGCCGGTCTATCGTCGAACGTTTTTGGTCTTCGGAAACAGTCGCCGGGCCTCTCCTCTTCTCTCTTCTCAGATCTTTGCCTTCTGCACTACCTCTCACCGCCAGGCCCTACCTAACCTCTCGTCAGCCCGTGGACCTCCTCCCGCGGGCGTCCGAAATCTGTCCCGGACCCGACTCGGACTGTCGCCATCGTTGTGTCCGGATCATCCCCAAACATCTACAAAACGTCACCGTTTTATTATTTGGACTCCCTACCTATTCTTTATTCTCTCGACCGTCTGATTTCAATCGGAGGGACCAAATGACCATATGCCTAGCCCACTGCTATATATTCAGATGAAACCCTAGGCCTAGCTGTCCCATCCATCAAATCCTCCTCCTCCGCCGCCACTGTCATTCTCCCACCACGGGATCCCCTTCGCACCAACCAGCCACCACCAAAACTGGCAAATCCATCGATCCCCACAAACTAGAGCCCGCACCCATGGTCCAAATCCTCCCCGACCAGTCTCCTCATTCCTCGGGATCGAGCTCGAGCCAACAAGCGCTGCTCTTGATTCCCCCGATCTCGTGTCTCTCTCCAACACCCTCGTTCGATATGGACTAGGACGGCCCCGAGCTCCTCGACAACTGTCTCGCGCGCCCGATCCCCGAGCCGCCTCCTCTGCCTCGTTCCCGAAGCCGTTGGCGCCGAGCTCCCGTTGCGCCGCCGTGCACCCCGCGCCCCCCGAGCACCTCGTCGCTGCGGCCCAAACAACGGTCGGCGACCAGCAGGTCCCCAGCGCCACGCCTCTGTCTTCTTTCTTCTTCCCCTGCTCCACTTCCTCCTTCCTTCACGCGCCCCTCTCTCTCAACCTGTAGGAACCGTGGCGCGCGATGGCCTCCGAGCTCGCCCACCTCCTGGTTCTGACGACCGCTACTGCGTGGTCACCGGAGGACGGCGCCGCTGTCGCATGGGAGCTACTAGGAGCTGAGTCACCGTCGTCCTGTTCGACTCCCGCCGTCAGGAACAAGCTCCCCTCTTCAGATCCGGTGGATCCCCGCCGCCGTCCGCTGCCTGAAGAGTCCATCTCGCCGCACCTCCCTCCGTTCCGTGCGCCCACTCCATCGCCATCGCAGCCTCGCGCCGCTGCAGGCTCCCTGCCGCGCCTCTGCTTCTGCAGTCGAGAAGGAGGGAGACGCCCCTGCCTCGAGCCTTCGTTGACCGTGGCCTCACCCTGGCCCAACTCCAGCGACAACGTAGACCTCCTCCAGCGCCAAGGCCCAGTTCACCCCGGTCCAGATCCGCAGCGCCAGTCGGGCCGATGTGAGCCGCCCTCCAGATCCCCTCTTCCTGTTGGGCCAACATGATTTGGCCCACTATCTATTTTTTGTAGGCTCTGCGAATTTAGCTATTATCCTAGGTTTTGCAGTTTTACAGAAAACCCCTTTGGGATCATGCATTTAATAACTTCTAAACCGTGCATCGGATTAAAATGCTTTATATATGAAAAATGCCTAAAATTTTGTCTAGTTTCATAATATCCAATTTTCATCCATGTTTAAAATGTTTAAAAAGCTTTTTGTTTAAATTTGCTTAAATAACTTGCTAAAACGGTTTAATTCAGAACTAAATAACTGTAACTCGGATATTAATAAACTTTATATGTAAATGGGGTAGAATTTTGCCTAGTTTAACATGGTGGCATCATCTTGCATGTTTAATAACTATAAAATATGGTTTAGGGAAGAACAGTACTAAAACCTAAATTATGCACATGAGGAGTTTCCAGACTTGTTGTTTGTTGTTTCGGCCTCATTTAAACTTGCCTAGATGGGTAGTTTTCACATGCTTCACCTCTTGCCATGTTTAACAACATTTAATATTGTTGGGTACATAAACGAGATCAAACTAAATAACTTGAATGTGGTGTTTCGTCAATATGCAACGGAGTTGCATATTGAGCTCCACTTAATTTGTAGGGTTGTTTGTGCTTTTTGCCATGCCATGCTTCATTAAACCGAACATGCATCATACTTGGTTGTGCATCATGCCATGTCTATGTGGTGGTTGTTTACTATGTTGTTTGCTTCTTTCCGGTGTTGCTTCTTCGGGTTGGTTCCGATAACATCGCGTTTGTGAGGATTCGTTCAACTACGTCCGTTTGTCTTATTCATGGACTCGTTCTTCTTCCTTGCGGGATCTCAGGCAAGATGACCATACCCTCGAAATCACTTCTATCTTTGCTTGCTAGTTGCTCGCTCTTTTGCTATTGCGATACCTACCACTTGCTTATCATGCCTCCCATATTGTTAAACCAAGCCTCTAACCCACCTTGTCCTAGCAAACCGTTGTTTGGCAATGTTACCGCTTTGCTCAGCCCCTCTTATAGCGTTGTTAGTTGCAGGTGAAGATTGAAGTTTGTTCCTTGTTGGAACATGGAGATGTTGTTCCTTGTTGGAACATGTTTACTTGTTGGGATATCACAATATCTCTTATCTAATTAATGCATCTATATACTTGGTAAAGGGTGGAAGGCTCGGCCTTATGCCTGGTGTTTTGTTCCACTCTTGCCGCGCTAGTTTCCGTCATATCGGTGTTATGTTCCCGGATTTTGCGTTCCTTACGCGGTTGGGTTATAATGGGAACCCCTTGATAGTTCGCCTTGAATAAAACTCCTCCAGCAATGCCCAACATTGGTTTTACCATTCGCCACCTAGCCTTTTCTTTCCCTTGGGTTCTGCAGACTCAAGGGTCATCTTTATTTAACCCCCCCGGGCCAGTGCTCCTTTGAGTGTTGGTCCGACCGAGTAGACTGCGGGGCCACCTCAGGGCAACTTGAGGGTTGGTTTTACTCGTAGGATGTCTCATCTGAGTGTGCCCTGAGAACGAGATATGTGCAGCTCCTATCGGGATTTGTCGGCACATTCCGGCGGTGTTGCTGGACTTGTTTTACCATTGTCGAGGATGTCTTGTAATCTGGATGCCGAGCCTGATTGGATTGTCTTGGGAGAAGGAATATCCTTCGTTGACCGTGAGAGCTTGTGATGGGCTAAGTTGGGACACCCCTGCAGGGTTTTGAACTTTCGAAAGCCGTGCCCGCGGTTATGGGCAGATGGGAATTTGTTAATGTCCGGTTGTAGAAAACCTGAAGTTGACCTTAATTAAAATACATCAACCGCGTGTTTTACCATGATGGTCTCTTCTCGACGGGGTCCGGGAAATGAACACAGTGTTGGAGTAATGCTTGACGTAGGTTGTTCTAGCATCACTTCTTGATCATAGTTTTATCGACCGTGCCTTGCCTTCTCTTCTCGCTCTCATTTGCATATGTTAGCCACCAAACATGCTAGTCGCTTGCTGCAGCTCCACCTCATACCTTTTACCTTACCCATAAGCTTAAATAGTCTTGATCGCGAGGGTGTAAGATTGCTGAGTCCCCGTGACTCACAGTTACTTCCAAAACCAGTTTGCAGGTGCCGATGTTACTGAGCAGGTGACGCAACCAAGCTCAAGGAGGAGCTCGATGAAGATCTTGTCCTTTGGTGTTGTTTCATTCTTGTTGATCAGTAGTGGAGCCCAGTTGGGGTCGATCGGGGATCTGTGTAGCATTTGGGGTAGTCTTCTTTTATTTTGGTTCCGTAGTCGGACCTTGATTGTATCTGGATGATGTAACGCTTTATTCATGTATTGTGTGAAGTGGCGATTGTAAGCCAACTATGTATCTCTTTCCCTTATGTATTACATGGGTTGTGTGAAGATTACCTCACTTGCGACATTGCTTTCAATGCGGTTATGCCTCTAAGTCATGCTTAGACACGTGGGAGATATAGCCGCATCGAGGGCGTTATAAGTTGGTAATCAGAGCCTTCCCCGACCTTAGGAGCCCCCTGCTTGATCGAATCACTGGCGTTATTGAGTCTAGAAATGTTTTGAGTCATTTAGGAATTATATATATCAGAGAGTTAGGACTTCTTTTTACTCCTCAGTCCCTTCGTCGCTCTGGTGAGGCATCCTGACGTAGAGTTTTGACTCTTCTCTTCTCAAATTTCACTAAAAAAAATTTAGGATCACGCGGGTATCTTAGAATCGTTCCGATGGTTTTGTGACGAGAACATTGTTCTTGGTGCCTCCTGACATTTAGGGGTTGTGGCAGTGTCCCGGGGAGTTGAGCTCTGAGGTGTTGTCGTCACAATTTTATCATTGCAGTTCTGGAATACCTGAGTTTAGTTTCACCGACATCGAAAATCTCTTTTATGCAGTTGTTGGTGAGATAACCTCGACGCCACCCAGTACTGGGGCGGGAGTTCGGAAGTATTGCCATAACTCGTATAACGGATGCTTTTCGAAGGTTGAGGTAAACGATTTCCGAAGGTTTCTTGGTTATGTGTTGAAGGATGGATACAGCTGGATGTAGGATTTGCTAGTTTTGGGTGAGATATTATGCTTCCCCTGTATCCCCAACACCTGATTGCATAACCGGAAAATTTCAGGAGTTTATAAGTGGGAATTCAAGTAGCTCTTAGGATATCTTTCCGACAGATGTATGATATGAAATTGGGGTTCGACGTCTAGTGGTCCGCCTATTCACGGTTGGTTTTACAGTGGTCTCATTGTGTCTTAAAGAGCCCTTGGCTATGCCGACTCGGGGACGCTTCGTATGTCATGTGCACTGCCTTGTACATGATGGTGCTGTACGATCGAGCCCGTGTAGGCCCCGCCACGAAAACTTCAGACGAAATCTCTATCATATGTTTGTTCCGGCTTATTCTGCAAGCCAATCTTTTGTTTTGCTTTGAGTTGTGGTATTCGAGTTGCTTAGAAGTCAAATGTTGATTCCATCCCTTGTCTAAGTGGTGTTCTCATATTCCTATGTGAATACTAATCCTTCTCGATCATCGAGTTTGTCATGTCAATCCTTTTCACCGGTGTGCTTCTCTTCAAGTGGATCCGATCATTTCAACATCCGCAAGATCAAGTATCAGTTTCTTCTGAATGGTGTTTGTTTCATCCGTCTCCAAGTTGCCTTTGTTTTTCCCCCCCCCCCCCCCTTTTTTTTTCAAGGACTCAGATTTCTTAATCAAGTATCTTTGTTTTCATGTGAAGTCTCTCCATTCTTTTCCTTCATGTTCTTACCCGGTGATTCTCATGAAGATTCTAACGGAGCTTCAAGTTCATCACTCTTCACTCGTTTTCTTCTCCGGTGGATTCAAATCAAGCTTTCGGTGTTGATCTCATATCCCCTTTTCCTCATTTCAAATGCCTTCTCATGCCGGTGCACCTCTTTATCATTCACTTCTCGTTATTCAATTGTTCCGGAGTGCTGAAGATATCTCAGAAGACTCACGGTTACATTCTCGATCCATTCAAGTTATTTCAAGGTTGTTATCTCATTCAAGTCATTTTATTTAACTGGTACAAATCTCTCTTCCAAGCAATCGTTCTACGGTGTTTCTTTTGGGTGGGCCCTAACCCACAGGTCTTTTTCCAGGATCTTACCTGACTCTTCTTATTTTCCCGGAGCTATCCAAATTTCTTTTCGAAGTGTGACGTAAGAATGAATTTTCATCAGTCAGAGGGTTTCTCCAAGATCTTTCAAATTCTTTTCATCGTTGGCTCAACCTCTTCGTTTTGATTCTTCCGGAGTGCCTAAATAAGTCATGATGGTATTTCTCGTCGTCATTCTCAGTTTGGAAGACCAAAGAAGATTCTTCTTTCAACCTTGCTCCATTCTCTTCAAGATTCATCATTCGAGATTGTTGCCATCCTCTCATAATTGTTTTCGATTGTCAGAATTCTTTCTCACCCATCCGGAGTAATTCAGGAGTCTTTTCAGTTTGATTCTCCGAAGGCCATCATTTCGGATTATTCATTCTCAGCTTTCAGCTATCATTCTCCAATTTTACCGGTGCTTCGTTCAAGTGATCTTTAATCGGCTCGTGATCTCTTCGTTCTCATGTATCTAAATCCTCTCAAGCATCTTCGTTCATTTTATAATTCTTCCCGGTGTTTTTTTATCTTCTCTTCGTTCATTTTCAATGCTTACGGTGGTTCGTTCAAGATTTTCTTCTTCTTTCTTATCATATGAATTCATTCGTTGTTTCCTAATTCTACCGGTGGTTCGTCGAAGACCTTCTTAAGTTTGCGCTATATGTATCTTAATCCTTTCTACGAGAATAAGTAATATGTCAAATCCGTTGATTGTCATCAATTTAATTGATGAAGGATAAGCATAATGTAATTCTTATTCTTGTTTCATCAACTAAATTCAATTCCTTATTCCGGAGCCTCATCAAAATTCTCGGTTTCAATTGTTTCATCTTCTCTTCCCGCAATTCCAAGCTTTCTCAATTATATCATCACGAAGATCCATCTAAGTCATTACAAGGATTCACCTTGTGCTTTCAACTTCTCTTTCTTTTCGTTTGATCATCCTTTTGTTACCGGAGTTCTTCATGGAGGCTCTACATGATGGTTCATCAAGGATTTAATTCCTTCTCCAAGTTTTTCATCGAGATTCTCTTCTAAGAAGCTCAAGCTTTCTTCTTCTTGCAATCTGGAGTGCATTTGTTCTCTCTTATCTTCTTGAGAAGGTATTATGTCATTCTTGATAAGTTGAGTTCATGTTTCATGATTCACAGGTTGTTAAGAATGGGGTATTTTAAATCCATCAACCTCTTCGTTGGAGCTATCTTGGGTTATATTTCACCTAAAGCTTTCCCTAAGGATTGTTGCTATTTACGGTGCTTATAAATGATCCAAGTTCTTCTTTATCCTCCCGCTGAAATATTTTCTCGTCTCCTTGGTCATACCAATCCAATTCTTTTTCCCATGAGTGGCAGGTTGTCACCTCATAATTTGAGATGTATTCCATAAGACCATATCAAGCTTACTCTTTTCGTTGTTGGTTTTCCAACAACTCCATTTGACACTTCTCCTAAGGATGCCTTTTCAAGCTCATTCGAGATAGAAGATCTTGTTTCCATTCGTTCATTCCATTCCATTCTTTCTTTTGTTCCGGAGGCATTGTGATGTTGCTCTCTTCAACCCATCTTCTTGTTTTGTTAGGATCGTGTTCTTTTCTGGGTTTATCCATTTAACCGGAGTGTGTGCCCGCTGCTCAAGTTCTTTCATTTTATCAAGCCTTGCATATCTTTCCAACCGGAGTGCTGTTTGAAGTTGTTCTTCCTTGTCTCTCTTTTCTAACGGAGTGTTTTCAACTTTGTTCTTCTCCGTTGTTTTATTTCTTTCAATTTGTTCAACCTTTTCAAGGTTCTTTGGTTTCACTTGTTTGTCAAAGAAGCAACTTAGTTTTTACCTTCTCTCTTCCTCTTCCTTTTCCCTCCGGTGCCATTCTAGATCTCGGGGCGAGATCCTCTCGTAGTGGTGGAGTGTTGTAACGCCCCGAGACCGATGTGCCAGGTGTCCTCCAGTTATTCGCTGTTGTTGCCTTGTCTTTGCTTGCGTGTCATGCATTTCATATCATGTCATCATGTGCATTGCATCATCATGTTTTCAAAACTTGCATCCGTCCCGGTCTCCTCGTTCCTTCCGTTGTCCGTTCTGAGCCCAGACACACTTGCACGCGCCCGCGGCACCTCCAAGATATTATTTTTATAAGTGGCCGGATAATGTTCTCGGAATGGGATGAAAGTTGGCGTGTGGTCTATTATAGTGTAGATAGACCGCCTGTCAAGTTTCATCGCATTCGGAGTTCGTCTGATAGCCCAATCGTTAAACTATAGCGGCACTATAGCTGGTCTATCGTCGAACGTTTTCGGTCTCCAGAAACAGTCGCCGGGCCTCTCCTCTTCTCTCTTCCTAGACCTTTGCCTTCTGCACTACCTCTCACCGCCAGGCCCTACCTAACCTCTCTCGTCAGCCCACAGACCTCCTCCCGCGTGCGTCCGAAATCTGTCCCGGACCCGACCCGGACTGTCGCCATCGTTGTGTCCGGATCATCCCCAAACATCTACAAAATGTCACCATTTTATTATTTGGACTCCCTACCTATTCTTTATTCTCTCGACCGTCCGATTTCGATCGGAGGGACCAAATGACCATATGCCTAGCCCACTGCTATATATTCAGATGAAACCCTAGGCCTAGCTGTCCCATCCATCAAATCCTCCTCCTCCGCCGCCACTGTCATTCTCCCACCTCGGGATCCCCTTCGCACCAACCAGCCACCACCAAAACTGCCAAATCCACCGATCCCCACAAACTAGAGCCCGCACCCATGGTCCAAATCCTCCCCGACCAGTCTCCTCATTCCTCGGGATCGAGCCCGAGCCAACAAGCGCTGCTCCTGATTCCCTCGATCTCGTGTCTCTCTCCAACACCCTCGCTCGATCTGGACTAGGAGGGCCCCGAGCTCCTCGACCACTGTCTCGCGCGCCCGATCCCCGAGCCGCCTCATCTGCCTCGTTCCCGAAGCCGTTGGCGCCGAGCTCCCCCTTGCGCCGCCGTGCACCCCGCGCCCCCCGAGCACCTCGTCGCTGCGGCACAAACAACCGCCGGCGACCAGCAGGTCACCAGCGCCACGCCTCTGTCTTCTTTCTTCTTCCCCTGCTCCACTTCCTCCTTCCTTCATGCGCCCTCTCTCTCGACCTGCAGGAACCGTGGCGCGCGAAGGCCTCCGAGCTCACCCACCTCCTGGTTCCGACGACCGCTGCTGCGTGGTCACCGGAGGACGGCGCCGCTGTCGCATGGGAGCTACTAGGAGCTGAGTCACCATCGTCCTGTTCGACTCCCGCCGTCAGGAACAAGCTCCCCTCGTCAGATCCGGTGGATCCTCGCCGCCGTCCGCTGCCTGAAGAGTCCATCTCGCCGCACCTCCCTCCATTCCGTGTGCCAACTCCAGCGCCATCGCAGCCTCGCGCCGCTGCAGGCTCCCTGCCGCGCCTCTGCTTCTGCAGTCGAGCAGGAGGGAGACGCCCCTGCCTCGAGCCTTCGTTGACCTTGGCCTCACCCTGGCCCAACTCCAGCGACAACATAGACCTCCTCCAGCGCCAAGGCCCAGTTCACCCCGGGCCAGATCCGCAGCGCCAGTCGGGCCGATGTGAGCCGCCCTCCAGATCCCCTCTTCCTGTTGGGCCAACAGGATTTGGCCCAGTATCTATTTTTTTAGGCTCTGCGAATTTAGCTATTATCCCAGGTTTTGCAGTTTTACAGAAAACCCCTTTGGGATCATGCATTTAATAACTTCTAAACCGTGCATCGGATTAAAATGCTTTATATATGAAAAATGCCTAAAATTTTGTCTAGTTTCATAATATCCAATTTTCATCCATGTTTAAAATGTTTAAAAAGCTTTTTGTTTAAATTTGCTTAAATAACTTGCTAAAACGGTTTAATTCAGAACTAAATAACCGTAACTCGGATATTAATAAACTTTATATGTAAATGGGGTAGAATTTTGCCTAGTTTAACATGGTGGCATCATCTTGCATGTTTAATAACTATAAAATATGGTTTAGGGAAGAACAGTACTAAAACCTAAATTATGCACATGAGGAGTTTCCGGACTTGTTGTTTGTTGTTTCGGCCTCATTTAAACTTGCCTAGATGGGTAGTTTTCACATGCTTCACCTCTTGCCATGTTTAACAACATTTAATATTGTTGGGTACATAAATGAGATCGAACTAAATAACTTGAATGTGGTGTTTTGTCAATATGCAACGGAGTTGCATATTGAGCTCCACTTAATTTGTAGGGTTGTTTGTGCTTTTTGCCATGCCATGCTTCATTACCGAACATGCATCATACTTGGTTGTGCATCATGCCATGTCTATGTGATGGTTGTTTACTATGTTGTTTGCTTCTTTCCGGTGTTGCTTCTTCGGGTTGCTTCCGATAACATCACGTTTGTGAGGATTCGTTCAACTACGTCCGTTTGTCTTCTTCATGGACTCGTTCTTCTTCCTTGCGGGATCTCAGGCAAGATGACCATACCCTCGAAATCACTTCTATCTTTGCTTGCTAGTTTCTCGCTCTTTTGCTATGCCTATGCTACGATACCTACCACTTGCTTATCATGCCTCCCATATTGTTGAACCAAGCCTCTAACCCACCTTGTCCTAGCAAATCGTTGTTTGGCAATGTTACCGCTTTGCTCAGCCCCTCTTATAGCGTTGTTAGTTGCAGGTGAAGATTGAAGTTTGTTCCTTGTTGGAACATGGAGATGTTGTTCCTTGCTGGAACATGTTTACTTGTTGGGATATCACAATATCTCTTATCTAATTAATGCATCTATATACTTGGTAAAGGGTGGAAGGCTCGACCTTATGCCTGGTGTTTTGTTCCACTCTTGCCGCCCTAGTTTCCGTCATATCGGTGTTATGTTCCCCGATTTTGCATTCCTTACGCGGTTGGGTTATAATGGGAACCCCTTGACAGTTCGCCTTGAATAAAAGTCCTCCAGCAGTGCCCAACATTGGTTTTACCATTCGCCACCTAGCCTTTTCTTTCCCTTGGGTTCTGCAGACTCAAGGGTCATCTTTATTTAACCCCCCTGGGCCAGTGCTCCTTTGAGTGTTGGTCCGACCGAGTAGACTGCGGGGCCACCTCGGGGAAACTTGAGGGTTGGTTTTACTTGTAGGATGTCTCATCTGAGTGTGCCCTGAGAACGAGATATGTGCAGCTCCTATCGGGATTTGTCGGCACATTCGGGCGGTGTTGCTGGACTTGTTTTACCATTGTCGAGGATGTCTTGTAACCTGGATGCCGAGCCTGATCGGATTGTCTTGGGAGAAGGAATATCCTTCGTTGACCATGAGAGCTTGTGATGGGCTAAGTTGGGACACCCCTGCAGGGTTTTGAACTTTCGAAAGCCGTGCCCTCGGTTATGGGCAGATGGGAATTTGTTAATGTCCGGTTGTAGAAAACCTGAAGTTGACCTTAATTAAAATACATCAACCGCGTGTGTTACCATGATGGTCTCTTCTCGGCGGGGTCCGGGAAATGAACACGGTGTTGGAGTAATGCTTGACGTAGGTTGTTCTAGGATCACTTCTTGATCATAGTTTTATTGACCGTGCCTTGCCTTCTCTTCTCGCTCTCATTTGCGTATGTTAGCCACCAAACATGCTAGTCGCTTGCTGCAGCTCCACCTCATACCTTTTACCTTACCCATAAGCTTAAATAGTCTTGATCGCGAGGGTGTAAGATTGCTGAGTCCCCGTGACTCACAGTTACTTCCAAAACCAGTTTACAGGTGCCGATGTTACTGAGCAGGTGACGCAACCAAGCTCAAGGAGGAGCTCGATGAAGATCTTGTCCTTTGGTGTTGTTTCGTTCTAGTTGATCAGTAGTGGAGCCCAGTTGGGGTCGATTGGGGATCTGTGTAGCATTTGGGGTAGTCTTCTTTTATTTTGGTTCCGTAGTCGGACCTTGATTGTATCTGGATGATGTAACGCTTTATTCATGTATTGTGTGAAGTGGCGATTGTAAGCCAACTATGTATCTCTTTCCCTTATGTATTACATGGGTTGTGTGAAGATTACCTCACTTGCGACATTGCTTTCAATGCGGTTATGCCTCTAAGTCGTGCTTCGACACGTGGGAGATATAGCCGCATCGAGGGCGTTATATGGTCGGACCCAAAGCCAACGAATTTTGCCTTCAGACTGCCCACGCCTGCCGCCACAATGTACAGTGACAGGTAGATCATCGGCAGCTGCCCGCCGCTCACTGTGGTGCACCCGTGCGGGTTTCAGCATGGCGTCGGCCGTAAGCTCGGCGTGGTTGTCGCGACCATCAGGAGGCCGACGCCTTGTGGTTAACCATAAATAATAAAATCATGTTGCCAAATCGAATTCAAAACAAAAAATCTAAGTTTTCTAGACAATAGAAAATCTAAGAGTGCATACGGTGATTATGGCAGAGACGATAATCGTGATATACCGCCCCATCATTGTGTGGCAACTTAAATCCATGCAAGTGACACAATTACAAACAGTCTAGTTCAATTTAGTGGCGGAGTTTCAACGGGATTTGATAGAGGGCTAAATGAGCCTTAAATAGATGTGGGGGCTAATCTAGTGTATTATGTTAAATTTGGCCTGAATAGTGTTAAATAGTATGTGTTTATATAAAGACATAAATTTGGTTGGGGGGGGGCGGGGGGCTATGGCCCCCTTTGCCCCTTACTAAGCTCCACCACATGTTCAACCTATCATTGTGAACACCACTATGGTGAATGCCTACAGAGTCCTGCCAGTACAACGATCATACTATCAGCGAACATCAATGCTTTCCGTTTACTGGTATAGACTCTAGAGTAGTGATCCATACCATGCCTCCGTCTCCATGTGTGGTTGTACCACCCTTGTTGTGCTAAATGTGATTGCACTTCCATTGTGTACGCCGGTAGCGAATGGAATTTATAGTGCCAATAGCTCGTCCGTGCAAGCAAGATTCAGAAAGAGAATAAGTTTCCACTCAATAACTAGCAGGCACAAAAAACGGAGCATTTCCACCTTCACAATTGCAGCCGGGTTGTTACCATTGAAAATAACAAGATCATGTCGTCAAATCAAATCTTGTAAAGAAACAAATTCTAAGAGTGCTTACTATCGCGGTGATTATCCCTGAGACGATAATCGTGATGCACCGCCCCATTTTTGCGTTGGCCAGGAAGCCTGTCGACGAGGGCTACTAGGTTTAGAGTTGCCTAAAAATTGCTGACCATGCTCGCTGACATGGCATAGTGGACGTGCAAATTGACGATGAGATTATGACAAGGCTCTTGGTGATGATCGTGATGCAGATGCGCTTCGCCAGTTCGGTGCCTAGGATGATAGCCGTAACTATACATCCGTCGGCGTGCGATTTATCCACCAGCCCGCCGTTGAAGTCGACCACCCTATCATCGGTAGAGCCATTTTGGTGAATGCCTGCATAATCCTGTCAGTACATCGATCATACTTTCAGCTAACATCAATGCTTTCGGTCTACTAGTATAGACTCTGAGATCCATACCATGCCACCATGCAAGACTGTACCGCCCTTGTCGTAGCAAGTGTGATTGCACCGCTGTTGATATAGTCTAGTAGCAAATGGAATCTATAGTTCCAGTAGCACAATTGCGAAACCTAAGTCACTAGGAGTAGATTCCTTCACAACTTTTTCTGAATTAAATCCGCTTGTCATCAAAAGGCCTCGCTGATTTTTCAGACCATCAGGAGGGAAAATGCCCCCACCCCCGGATCCATTGCTAGAACAAAACAGAGTAACAATTCAACACGTCTAGCTTGTCCAAAACGCAAGTCTACCAAAACAAAAAATTCAAACTACTTAATACAACTCAATGTATATAAGTCAGAGTAGAAAAATAGCTAAGTTTTAAAACTAAGGAGGGAACAACAAAACCTAGCAACAGTGCGAGAAAGAGAAGGCAACACACCTAGCAGTAGAGGCAATATGCATCCCCAGCTTCACATCAATACTTTTCTTCTTCTTCAAAGGAGATTGGTCTGATGAGCCTGGGAGTTCCAGTGGAGTAACTTGGTTGGGGACAGTTTGCTGCAGGTCCCAACATTTCCTTTGGAGGGGGGGGGGGTGAAGTAGGATCACAGCCTCCCCAAGGCTTGTCGATGATGCCAACCATAGCTTGGCAATCAGAGATTGGGCCATAGCACATTCAGTGCAAGAGATATGTGCATTCACCCCACCTCTAGCAGAAAAGGGGACTGAAGCATAGAGGAAACCATTTGTGTATTTTTTCCATTCTCATAAGATGTTTCTCCTTGAAGAGGATCATCCATCTCCTGTATCATCCACCAAATATGTTTCATACCAGCCCCTTTTGCATTAATGAATATATGAGCATTCCTAACTTTTCAAACACTCCATAGTGCACACACATAAACAAAATTAGTGACAACATGATTTTTACCACCAGGCCAATATCTAGATACAGAAATGAAGTTTCCTCCATATGTAAATTGAAGAAACTAGAAATAGACTTCTAGATAAGTCTAGCAACTATACATTCAAAGAACAAGTGATCAGTAGTTTCATGTTCATAGTAGAACACACATTCAGGTGGTTTTCTATCCCTCTCTTATTAAGCCTGGATTACGGGACACTTGTTCTTCGAATGTATAGTTGCTAGACTTATCCACTGAGGGAGTCCGGGACTAAGGGGTCCTCGGCCTGCTGACCTATCGCTCCTGGGCCTAGCAGATGGGCTGTTGGACGACTATAAGAAGCCTGAGCTTTAAGATAACCCGTGTTCAAATAGGGAGCCTTTGGAGCCTTGGTGTGTACTCCAAGTCAATATTGAAGAATCGACATGCTATTTCCTTCATTGTAACCGACTATAGGTAACCCTCGATACCCGTGGTGCCTATATAAATCAGAGGATTTAGTCCGTAGAGGCTAGAAGAAAAACCATCATCCTACTACATAACGTTTAGTTCATCTGATCTCGTGGTAGAGCGACTCTGTAACCAGCATATACAAATCAATGCAATCAAGCAGGACATAGAGTTTTACCTCTTCGAGAGGGCCCGAACCTGGATAAACATTGCCCCCTTCGTCTCTTGTTCCCCATTGACCCAAGATTCACAGCTCGGGACCCCCTACCCGAGATCGGCCGGTTTTCACACCGACATTGGTGATTTAATTGAGAGTTCCACTATTGGATCGCCGAAGGATCATGGCTCGCCTGATCATGAGAGATGGCATCCGCATCGAGGTCATCTTTGTCCCCGACCAACTTTCCGCGTTTGGCAGCATCGTTCTACACGCCAACTCTGAGGGTCACCTCGACCATGTCGACAGCTTTGCCCCTGAGCATCAAATCAGGTTTGGTAACTTGGAGTACGTCGCCGATGCATGGGGCGACCTGATCTTTACCGGCTTCTTGGCCTTACCCGAGGCGCCCGAAAACTCCGAAGCGTTGACTCCGGGCTCTCTTTCTGACTCGATGATACGTCTCCAACGTATCTATAATTTTTTCTTGTTCCATGCTGTTATATTACCATTCTTTGATGTTTTACAATCATTTTATAGCAACTTTATATCATTTTTTGGGACTAATCTATTGACATAGTGCTCAGTGCCAGTTGCTGTTTTTTGCTTGTTTTTTTCTTCGCAGAAAATCAATACCAAACGGAGTCCAAACGCAGCAAAACTTGTTGGAGATTTTTTCTGGACCAGAAGACACAAGTTGGGCCAAGGAAGTACCAGAGGGGGGCTCCGAGGGGAGCATAACCCACCTGGGCGTGCCTGGGGGCCCAGGCGTGCCCTGGTGGGTTGTGCCCACCTCGGTCGCCTCCCGCACCGCCTCTTTACTCTATAAATACCCCGAAAATCCAAAAACCCTAGGGGAGTCGACGAAACACAATTCTAGCTGCCGCAAGTTCCAGAAACCATAGATCTAATCTAGATACCATCACGGAGGGGTTCACCATCCTCATTGGTGCCTCTCCGATGATGCGTGAGTAGTTCATTGTAGACCTACGGGTCCGTAGTTAGTAGCTAGATGGCTTCCTCTCTCTCTTTCGATTCTCCATACAACGGTCTCTTGGAGATCTATTTGGTGTAACTCTTTTTGCGGTGTGTTTGTTGGGATCCAATGAACTTTGAGTTTACGATCAAATTTATATTTTTATCCATAAAAGTTATTTGAGTCTCTTTGATCTATTATATGCATGATTATTTATAGCCTCGTATTTATTATTTGAATCTTTGGTTTAGTTAGGCCGACTAGATCGATTTTTCTTGCCATGGGAAAAGGTGCTTCGTGATAGGTTCGATCTTACGGTGCTCAATCCTAGTGACAGAAGGGGAAATGACACATGTATCGTTGCTATTAAGGATAACAAGATGGGTTCTATTCCTACATGAATAGATCTTGTCTATATCATGTCATCGTTCTTATTGCATTACTCCGTTTCTCCATGAACTTAATACACTAGATGCATGCTGGATAGCGGTCGATGTATGGAGTAATAGTAGTCGATGCAGGCAGGAGTCGGTCTATTAATCTTCACTGGTACAACAAGGTGCTATACAAACGGGTTTTAACCCCTTTCCGCGACGACATTTGGAACCGTCGCCAAGTGAGTGTGGGCGATAGGGGGGTCCTTCCCACACGACCCAGAAACCGTCGGGAATATGCCTTCCTGGCACACATGTTCGGCAAAATAAGGTCGTGTGCAACCGGCGAGCGACCAAATATGGTTATACGTACAGTAGTGCTAAAAATACAATTATACAGGCGAAATCATTTTCGATCGTAAGTACATCCCACACAGTCAGTCCCGCCTAAACGTTTCTGTTCGTATATACATCCCACACAGTCGCTCCAAGAAAAACGTTTCCATTCGCAGGTACATCACACACAATTTTTCCCGTTAAATCGTTTGTGATAGCGTTGCCATTGCACATGATATTAACAATTTTATCGTTTGCGTTATTGAATGCACCACACATGGTGCGTAGAAGAAACTGTGTGGCAAAGGCTATCCATCACACACAATTTTTATGTGGTAAACGTTTGCACAAGGTGGCCTACCGCAAACAGTTTTCAAGAGGTTTTCGTGTGTGATTGTTCATTGATCTAACATGGTTTATTCCCAGAAACTGTGTGCATTGCCTGAGGTCATTGCCCATGGTGTTTTCTCAATAACCGTTTGCAATAGAAAAACCCAATTAGCAGGCTAATTGGCCATTAGCAGGCTAATTGCCCTATTATTAATAGTCCATTTGTTAATCTAATTGACATTCATATTAAGCACATAATATATTTCATTTCCATATTAAGGAAGCATGATTTCATAATTGAAATACATCAGAGTATAACATAATATAGCTTTAGCACTTAGCTACCACATTGCACAACTGCACGAGCACCAAGTTTCACATGCAACATCTAGAACGTTTCAAAATTAGCATCATATATGATACATAGACAGATGCATCTCATCTGGAAAACTACTGAAGCGGAAGGAGAATATTGAGCCTTCATTGATGTTGAAGGTCTTTGCAACTTTAGGCCAGTGCCTGTCGATGATTGACCGTCCATTCTTTGTCCTCTTCAGGAACACTTCAATATTGAACCGTTGGTGTTGTATGAATACCTTCCTTGCCTCCTGACCATAGAGGTGGTTTGAGAGGTAATCATCAGTGAACTAATTTGGAAAGGCCTGAAAACAAGGATATGCATAAATATCTTCTCTATATTGGAAATGGGCCAAAGGAATAAAAAATGCAAGGTATAATAGTTAGTACCATTTTGTAGTGAACTGATGCCTTCTTCATTGTGCATACAAAGATCTTATTGTTTTTTGTAACTAATTTCTTTATCCTAATAATCTTTTTGATTTTCTTGACTTGATTGATATTCATGGACAACTTATTTCCCCATATGCAAAAGGGTCAAACAGTGGGTCAAAACCTCTGACAGCAGGACCTACATGTGCAAGACCAAATTGTTAAAAACCTAAATATTAGAATGGTTCCCACATGTGCTATTAGAGAACAGACCATACACGTGCTAACCTCGATTGTAAACCTCAGTGCTTCCCATTGTTTCCTGCAACGCATATAAGGTAGTTAGTCATCAGGTTAAGTGAGGGTTCGCATGCTATCAGTAAAATATGTTGATGAAAAATAAGCACATTGCAGATTCATCAGATTAATTGAAGCCACATGGAAAACCCATTTATCAAAACCAAGCATGATTAAGAACTAGGAAATATAGGACTTGTATATGTTTCTCATGTATTAAGTACAACCAAATTCGAGTTATTCCTCACATGCACAACAATACAAAATTCTACCCACGACAATTGGACATCGCATTGCACAATTGAACCAATCAGTTAACTAAACAACACAACAAATGAACCAAACATTAACTGAGTACCACATTGCACAATATAACATACTCCTAATAGAAAATCAGACAGTTAACCAGACCAAGCATGCTTAACAACTTGGAAATATAGCAATTTTATTTGTTTCTCATGTATTTAGTACAGCAAAATTCAATTTATTCCTCACATGGTATGCAATAACAGAATGCATTCACAACAATTAAACATCGCATTGCAGAATTGAACCAAACAGTTAACTAACCACCACAACAAATGAACCAAACGTTAACTGAGCACCACATTGCACAATATAACATACTCCTAATAGAAGATTAGACAGTTAACCAAACCAAGCATGCTTAACAACTTGGAAATATAGCAATTGTATTTGTTTCTCATGTATTTAGTATAGCCAAATTCGATTTACTTCTCACATGGTATACAATAACAAAATGCACCCACAACTATTGAACATCGCAGTGCAGAATTGAACCAAATAATTAACTCAACACTACAACAAACGAACCAAACGTTAACTGACCACCACATTGCACAATGTATAACATACCAGAAGATCAGACAGTTAACCAAACCAAGCATGTTTGACAACTTGGAAATATAGCAATTGTATTAGTTTCTTATGTATTTTGTAAAGATAAATTTGATTTATTTCTCACATGGAAGACAGTACTACTACCTCTTGAGCACTGCGTTGGTTTTCCCTTGAAGAGGAAAGGGTGATGCAGCAGAGCAGCGTAAGTATTTCCCTCAGTTTTTGAGAACCAAGGTATCAATCCAGTAGGAGGCCACACACGAGTCCCTCGCACCTACATAAACAAATAAACTCCTCGCAACCAACGTGATAAAGGGTTTGTCAATCCCTTCACGGTCACCTACGAGAGTGAGATCTGGTAGATATGATAAGATAATATTTTTCGTATTTTTATGATAAAGATGCAAGTAAAATAAATGGCAAACAAAATAACTAAGTATTGGAAAATTAATATGATGGAAAATAGACCCGGGGGCCATAGGTTTCACTAGAGGATTCTCTCGAGAGCATAAGTATTACGGTGGGTGAACAAATTACTGTTGAGCAATTGACAGAATTGAGCATAGTTATGAGAATATCTAGGTATGATCATGTATATAGGCATCACGTCCGAGACAAGTAGACCGACTCCTGCCTGCATCTACTACTATTACTCCACACATCGACCGCTATCCAGCATGCATCTAGAGTATTAAGTTCAAGAGAACGGAGTAACGCTTTAAGCAAGATGACATGATGTAGAGGGATAAACTCATGCAATATGATATAAACCCCATCTTGTTATCCTCGATGGCAACAATACAATACGTGCCTTGCTGTCCCTACTGTGACTGGAAAAGGACACCGCAAGATTGAACCCAAAGCTAAGCACTTCTCCCATTGCAAGAAAGATCAATCTAGTAGGCCAAACCAAACTGATAATTCGAAGAGACTTGCAATGATAACCAATCATACATAAAAGAATTCAGAGAAGATTCAAATATTGTTCATAGATAAACTTGATCATAAACCCACAATTCATCGGTCTCAACAAACACACCACAAAAGAAGATTACATCGAATAGATCTCCACAAGAGAGGGGGAGAGCTTTGTATTGAGATCCAAAAAGAGATAAGAAGCCATCTAGCTAATAACTATGGACCCGTAGGTCTGAAGTAAACTACTCACACTTCATCGGAGAGGCTATGGTGTTGATGTAGAAGCCCTCTGTGATCGATACCCCCTCTGGTGGAGCTCTGGAAAAGGCCCCAAGATGGGATCTCGTGGATACAGAAAGTTACGACGGTGGAATTAGGGTTTTGGCTCCGTATCTGGTAGTTTGGGGGTACGTAGGTATATAAAGGAGGAAGGAGTACGTCGGTGGAGCAACGTGGGCCCCACGAGGGTGGAGGGCGCGCCTGGGGGGGGGGGGTTGGTAGGCGCGCCCCCTACCTCGTGCCTTCCTGGTTGATTGCTTGACGTAGGGTCCAAGTCCTCTGGATCATGTTCATTCTGAAAATCACGTTCCCGAAGGTTTCATTCCGTTTGGACTCCGTTTGATATTCTTTTTCTGCGAAACTCTGAAATAGGCAAAAAACAACAATTCTGGGTTGGGCCTGCGGTTAATAGGTTAGTCCCAAACATAATATAAAAGTGTATAATAAAGCCCACTAATGTCCAAAACAGGATATAATATAGCATGGAACAATCAAAAATTATAGATACGTTGGAGACGTATCAAGCATCTCCAAGCTTAATTCCTGCTCATCCTCGAGTAGGTAAATGATAAAAACAGAATTTTTGATGTGGAATGCTACTTGGCATAATTTCAATGTAATTCTCTTAATTGTGGTATGAATATTCAGATCCGAAAGATTCAAGACAAAAGTTCAATATTGACATAGAAATAATAATACTTCGAGCATACTAACTAAGCAATTATGTTTCTTCAAAATAACATGGCCAAAGAAAGTTATCCCTACAAAATCATATAGTCTGCCTATGCTCCATCTTCACCACACAAAGTATTCAAATCATGCACAACCCCGATGACAAGCCAAGCAATTGTTTCATACTTTTGGTGTTCTCAAACTTTTTCAATCTTCACACAATACATGAGTGTGAGCCATGGACATAGCACTATATGTGGAATGGAATGGTGGTTGTGGAGAAGACAAAAAGGGAGAAGATAGTCTCACATCAACTAGGCGTATCAACGGGCTATGGAGATGCCCATTAATAGATATTAATGTGAGTGAGTAGGGATTGCCATGCAACGGATGCACTAGAGCTATAAGTATATGAAAGCTCAACAAAAAGAACTAAGTGGGTGTGCATACAACTTGCTTTCTCACGAAGACCTAGGGCATTTTAAGGAAGCCCATCGTTGGAATATACAAGCCAAGTTCTGTAATGAAAAATTCCCACTAGTATATGAAAGTGATAACATAGGAGACTCTCTATCATGAAGATCATGGTGCTACTTTGAAGCACAAGTGTGGAAAAAAAAGGATAGTAGTATTGCTCCTTTTTATTTATTTACTCTTTTTTGGGGCCTTTATTATTTGGCCTTTCTCCCTTTTTTTGGACAATACTCTATTAATGATGATCATCACGCTTCTATTTATTTACAACTCAAAGATTACAACTCGATACTTAGAACAAGATATGACTCTATATGAATGCCTCTGGCGGTGTACCGGGATGTGCAATGACTCATGAGTGACATGTATGAAAGAATTATGAACGGTGGCTTTGCCACAACTAAAATGTCAACTACATGATCATGCGAAGCAATATGACAATGATGGAGCGTTTCTTAGTAAACGGGACAGTGGAAAGTTGCATGGAAATATATCTCGGAATGGCTATGGAAATGCCATGATAGGTAGGTATGGTGGCTGTTTTGAGGAAGGTATATGGTGGGTGTATGACACTGGCGAAAGGTGCATGGTATTAGAGAGGCTAGCAATGGTGGAAGGGTGAGAGTGCGTATAATCCATGGACTCAACATTAGTCATAAAGAACTCATATACTTATTGCAAAAATCTATTAGTTATCGAAGCAAAGTACTACACACATGCTCCTAGGGGGATAGATTGGTAGGAAAAGACCATCGCTCGTCCCCGACCGCCACTCATAAGGAGGACAATCAATAAATACATCATGCTCCGACTTCTTAACATAACGGCTCACCATACGTGCATGCTACGGGAATCACAAACTTCAACACAAGCATTTCTCAAATTCACAACTACTCAACTAGCACGACTCTAATATCACCATCTCCATATCTCAAAACAATTATCAAGCTTCAAACTTCTCATAGTATTCAACACACTCATAAGAAAATCTTATTATTAATCTTGAATGCCTAACATAATTAAGGCAAATTACCATGCTGTTTTGTAGGACTCTCAAAATAATCTAAGTGAAGCATGAGAGAACAATGGTTTCTATAAAACAAATCTACCAACGTGCTCTAAAAGATATAAGTGAATCACTAGAGCAAAAACTATATAACTCAAAAGATATAAGTGAAGCACATAGAGTATTCTAACAATTTCCGAATCATGAGTGTCTCTCTCAAAAAGGTGTGTGCAGCAAGGATGATTGTGGAAAAATTACAAATAAAGACTCAAATAATACAAAATGCTCCAAGCAAAACACATATCATGTGGTAAATAAAAATATAGCTCCAAGCAAAGTTACCGATAGAAGTAGACGAAAGAGGGGATGCCTTCCGGGGCATCCCCAAGCTTTGGCTTTTAGGTGTCCTTAGATTATCTTGGGGTGCCATGGGAATCCCCAAGCTTAGGCTCTTGCCACTCCTTGTTCCATAATCCATCAAATCTTTTACCCAAAACTTGAAAACTTCACAACACAAAACTTAAAGTAGAAAATATCATGAGCTCCGTTAGCGAAAGAAAACAAAACACCACTTCAAGGTACTGTAATGTGAAGGAAATATGCCCTAGAGGCAATAATAAAGTTATTATTTATTTCCTTATTTCATGATAAATGTTTATTATTCATGCTAGAATTGTATTAACTAGAAACATAATACATGTGTGAATACATAGACAAACATAGTGTCACTAGTATGCCTCTACTTGACTAGCTTGAATGAATGATGGTTATGTTTCCTAACCATAGACATGAGTTGTCATTTGATTAACGGGATCACATCATTAGATAATGATGTGATTGACTTGACCCATCCGTTAGCTTAGCACGATGATCGTTTAGTTTGTTGCTATTGCTTTCTTCATGACTTATACATGTTCCTATGACTATGAGATTATGCAAATCCCGTTTACCGGAGGAACACTTTGTGTGCTACCAAACGTCACAACGTAACTGGGTGATTATAAAGGTGCTCTACAGGTGTCTTCGAAGGTACTTGTTGAGTTGGCGTATTTCGAGATTAGGATTTGTCACTCCGATTGTCGGAGAGGTATCTTTGGGCCCACTCGGTAATGCACATCACTATAAGCCTTGCAAGCATTGTAACTAATGAGTTAGTTGCGGGATGATGTATGACAGAACGAGTAAAGAGACTGGCCAGTAACGAGACTGAACTAGGTATTGAGATACCGACGATCGAATCCCGGGCAAGTAACATACCGATGACAAAGGGAACAACGTATGTTGTTATGCGGTTTGACCGGTAAAGATCTTCGTAGAATATGTGGGAGCCAATATGAGCATCCAGGTTCCGCTATTGGTTATTGACCGGAGACGTGTCTCGGTCATGTCTACATAGTTCTCGAACCTGTACGGTCCGCATGCTTAAAGTTTGATGACGATTATATTATGAGTTTATGTGATTTTATGTACCGAAGGTAGTTAGGAGTCCCGGATGAGATCGGGGACATGACGAGGAGTCTCGAAATGGTCGAGACATAAAGATCGATATATTGGACGACTATATTCGTACATCGTAAAGGTTTCGAGTGATTCGGGTATTTTCGGAGTACCGGGGAGTTACGGGAATTCACCAAGAGAAGTATTGGGCCTTATTGGGCCATACGGCAATAGAGGAGAGAGGCCAAAAGGAAGGAGGCGCCCCCCTCTGGTCCGAATTGGACAAGGGGTGCAACCCCCTTTTCCTTCTCCCTCTCCCCCTCTTTCCTTCTCTCCTACTCCGGAAAGGAAAGGGGAATCCTACTATGACTTGGGTGTCCTAGTAGGACTCCCCACACTTGGCGCGCCCCCTCTAGGGCCGGCCTCTCCCTCCCTCCTTTATATACGGGGGCAGGAGGGCACCTCTAGACACAACAATTGATCTCTTGGATCTCTTAGCCGTGTGCGGTGCCCCCTCCACCATAGTTCACCTTGATAATATCATAGCGGTGCTTAGATGAAGCCCTGCGTTAGTAGAACATCATCATCGTCACGCCGTCGTGCTGACGGAACTCTCCCTCAAAGCTCGGCTGGATCAGAGTTCGAGGGACGTCATCGAGCTGAGCGTGTGCTGAACTTGGAGGTGCCGTACGTTTGGTACTTGATTGGTCGGATCGTGAAGATGTACGACTACATCAACCGCGTTGTGCAAACGCTTTCGCTTTCGGTCTACGAGGGTACGTGGACAACACTCTCCCCTCTCGTTGCTATGCATCACCATGATCTTGCGTGTGCGTAGGATTTTTTTTGAAATTACTACGTCCCCCAACATAATTAACTCATTCTTTATTTATATTAGTGTTAAACCTACTGTATTCCAACTTCTCTATGGTTTATAAACTATTTTACTAGCCATAGATTCATTAAAATAAGCAAACAACACACGAAAAACAGAATCTGTCAAAAACAGAACAGTCTGTAGTAATCTGTAGCTAACACAAGATCTGGAACCCCAAAAATTCTAAAATAAATTTCTGGACGTGAGGAATTCATCTATTAATCATATTCAAAAAGAATTAACTAAATAACACTTTCCAAATAAAAATGGCAGCATTTCCCGTGAGCGCTAAAGTTTCTGTTTTTTACAGCAAGATTAAAAAGACTTTCCCCAAGTCTTCCCAACGGTTCTACTTGGCACAAACACTAATTAAACACAAAAAACACAACCAAAACAGAGGCTAGATAAATTATTTATTACTAAACAGGAGCAAAAATAAAGGAATAAAAATAAAATTGGGTTGCCTCCCAACAAGCGCTATCGTTTAACGCCCCTAGCTAGGCATAAAAGCAAGGATAGATCTAGGTGTCTTTGGTTTTAGGGAAGAAAAGAGCAAATTTTCTATCTATGGAATTAATCTTTCTATTTTGATAAAGCACATGGCTATTAATGTTAGAAGAAAGATTAAGTACATTACAGAAATTTGTATCTAAGCTAGCCTTCATCTCTTTGATAGATTTGTTTTGTTAAGAGAGCAAAAGAGATGTAGATTCAACTTTCTCATTCATGGGGTGCCCAAATATGATTTTCATCTTTTCATAAGTGTCTATGGCATCCCCTCCAAGAAAACCTTCTTCAAATATAGAATCTAAGACATGCTTAAAAGAAGAAGGTAGGGCAACATAAAAGCTTTTTAAGTAAATTTCAATTTGGTATTGAGGCACATAGCTAGCCCTGATCCTTAATAGTCTATCCCAAGCATCTTTCAAAGATTCATCAAGTAAATAACGAAAAATTCCGGAATCATCTTCTTCAAAATTATTAAGATTCTCATTGATAACTCCGGTAGGTCTTTCCATAGCATCTTTATTTATGAGTTTAGCGAGAATAGAAGGATTGTCCAAAGTACTAAAACTTGGGAGAGAACCCCCCACCCTTTTTGATTCTGACATAGCGGAAGAAAGGTGAGCAGAAAAGAGAAGACGAATAAAACGGCAAGGGTGAAGTGCGGGAGAGGAAAACGAGAGGCAAATGGCAAATAATGTAATGCGGGGGATACGGGTTTGTGATGGGTACTCGGTATGTTGACTTTTGCGTAGACTCCCCGACAACGGCGCCGGAAATCCTTCTTGCTACCTCTTGAGAACTGCGTTGGTTTTCCCTTGAAGAGGAAAGGGTGATGCAACAGAGTAGCGTAAGTATTTCCCTCAGTTTTTGAGAACCAAGGTATCAATCTAGTAGGACGCCACACACGAGTCCCTCGCACCTACACAAACAAATAAACTCCTCGCAACCAACGCGATAAAGGGGTTGTCAATCCCTTCACGGTCACCTACGAGAGTGAGATCTGATAGATATGATAAGATAATATTTTTGGTATTTTTATGATAAAGATGCAAATAAAATAAATGGCAAAGGAAATAACTAAGTATTGGAAGATTAATATGATGGAAAATAGACCCAGGGGCCATAGGTTTCACTAGAGGCTTCTCTCGAGAGCATAAGTATTACGGTGGGTGAACAAATTACTATTGAGAAATTGACAGAATTGAGCATAGTTATGAGAATATCTAGGTATGATCATGTATATAGGCATCACGTCCGAGACAAGTAGACCGACTCCTGCCTGCATCTACTACTATTACTCCACACATCGACCGCTATCCAGCATGCATCTAGAGTATTAAGTTCAAGAGAACAGAGTAACGCTTTAAGCAAGATGGCATGATGTAGAGGTATAAACTCATGCAATATGATATAAACCACATCTTGTTATCCTCGATGGCAACAATACAATACGTGCCTTGCTGCCCCTACTGTCATTGGGAAAGGACACCGCAAGATTGAACCCAAAGCTAAGCACTTCTTCCATTGCAAGAAAGATCAATCTAGTAGGCCAAACCAAACTGATAATTCAAAGAGACTTGCAAAGATAACCAATCATACATAAAAGAATTCAGAGAAGATTCAAATATTGTTCATAGATAAACTTGATCATAAACCCACAATTCATCAGTCTCAACAAACACACCGCAAAAGAAGATTACATCGAATAGATCTCCACAAGAGAGGGGGAGAACTTTATATTGAGATCCAAAAAGAGAGAAGAAGCCATCTAGCTAATAACTATGGACCGGTAGGTCTGAAGTAAACTACTCATACTTCATCGGAGAGGCTATGGTGTTGATGTAGAAGCCCTCCGTGATCGATACCCCCTCCGGCAGAGCTCCGGAAAGGCCCCAATATGGGATCTCGTGGATACAGAAAGTTACGGCGGTGGAATTAGGGTTTTGGCTCCGTATCTGTTAGTTTGGGGGTACGTAGGTATATAAAGGAGGAAGGAGTACGTCGGTGGAGCAACATGGGCCCCACGAGGGTGGAGGGCATGCTTGGGGAGGGGGGGGGTAGGCACACCCCCCTACCTCGTGCCTTCCTGGTTGATTGCTTGACGTAGGGTCCAAGTCCTCTGGATCATGTTCGTTCTAAAAATCACTTTCCCGAAGGTTTCATTCCGTTTGGACTCCGTTTGATATTCTTTTTCTGCGAAACTCTGAAATAGGCAAAAAACAGCAATTCTGGGCTGGGCCTCCGGTTAATAGGTTAGTCCCAAAAATAATTTAAAAGTGTATAATAAAGCCCAATAATGTCCAAAACAGGATATAATATAGCATGGAACAATCAAAAATTATAGATACGTTGGAGATGTATCAAATACTAAATTGCAGCTTGAAGAATTGAACATCACATTTGCAGAATTGAACCAAACAGTTAACTGAAGATGATAACTAATTAACCAAACAATTAATAAGTGAGCACCACACTGCACGACATATAGAACATATACACTAAAGCAACATATTGCATGGTAAAAATTAGATAGCACATTTCACTAGCATTTGTTAAGGAAAGGCGGGAGCAGCACACGCAATGGGTAGACAGAGCATGCTTAACTGGAGTAGCTAGAAAATGGCGAGGTGCTCCTCCAAGATCTGGGGGTCGGCATGAATGGCAGCCATCGCGACCTCATCTGCGCGTGCGGCCGCTATTTGCTTCTCTGCTGCCAAATGCTCCTTGAGCTCCTGGCTATACTGAGTGCACCATGGTTTAGGCCATCGCTTATTTGGTGGAGGGGTCGGTAATTTGGGTGGAAGGTGTGGATTACCTGCCTGGATAGATGAGGTCGAGTAGCATGAAGGAGAGTCGCTGGCGAGGAGGCGGCACTGCAAGCAAGGAGTGAAGGTTTCAACTTGGAAAGGAAGGCGGAAACATGGGAAATGTGGCTTTTGGTAAGGGGGAGAGGGCGGGGAGGTAGATATTTCCGTGGAAACTGGAAATTTTGAATCGGTTCAGCGAAAAAACTAGCGCGTAAAGTGTCATCAGACACGACCCCTTATTTAGAACCGTGTACGATATGTGAACATCACAAACGATTCAGATAGCTTAACACGTGTGTGATGAGTTTGAACGTCAAAATTTTTGGTTTGAATTTCCTTGGTTACAATGGTCATCCACGTCATTGCATAATTTGGGTACACAAAAGAGACTACAACGTACACACTTCTTAATTGAGCAAGTTCAATAATTAAACAAAGCTAGCTGACCTAAACATTACTTTAACAAATTAAAGACCGAGCTGTTAATTAAAAAAAACAAAGAGTACTACTATGGCTAGTGCTCGTCGATCTCCGCCGCCTCCTCCATGTCCAGCTCACGCCCGACGGTCTCCTGGGGAAGGGGATCCATGGCATCCATCGCACCATACTCGCCAAGCATCTCTCCATCCGCGTCCACCATCTCTTTGGAAAAGCCCGCGATCTCGGCTTGGACGGGCTCCTTCATGGCAAGCTATGTGGCAGAGGAACGCACGGCTGCTCGAACACTCTCGACGATTGCCAACTCTTCGACCATGGGTTGCCGACGTTGTCGAAGAAGCTTCATTCGATTTGTGCGGTGACCGCCACAAGCTGGGCATGGGCGGCCACCATCAGGGCTAAGGCCGCCGCTGCGGAACGGACAGCTGCTGTGCCGCTCTCTCCAGTTGCTATCCCGGATGAAGATGTTGCTACCGCCACCTGAGAAGCAACAACGACCATTTGGGCTGCCTTGGCTGCTCGATCGCAGATTGTAGCCGCGCTCATGCACCTTGTTAGCACGCGCATGGCAGCTGCGGCCGCGCTCTCACCGGAGTGGGCCGCCGAAGTTGCCCTCACGACGTGGGTCCATGTTCCCATCTTTCACCGGCGACGATTCAACAGTGAAATGGTATTTGGGGAGTGAGCTAGTGTGTTGACACGCCGGCTATGGACTGTACCCAACACACCTTCTCGCGTAAGCCGTAGGCGTACTATACACCGATGGTGCTCCAAGATATTTTGTACTCCATCTCACACGGTTGGTGATAATAAACTGTGTGGGATCTACTTGCTTTTTTATCTTGATTTGAATTACATAATGGGGTCACAGCGACAATGGAAGGTGTTTGAATGGCTATAACTTTTATCTGCAGTGAACATGTAACTATATGTGTGTCGTAAAAAATGGGAATTATTCGTGGTCTGTTTGGACATTTTATACATTAAATTGGTTTTCTAGCCATTTCAGGTGCACAATTCATAATTAAAATACATGCACATGCTCCCGTGCACCAACATGGGTTGTAAAATCATATATGTGTCCACGGGTTTATGCTTATGTCGCATGCAAGAAATGGGGATGAATTTCGAACACCACGGCACCGTGGCTCTCCAGCAAATTTTGAGGTACTTGCTTTTGTAATTCTAGTAAATCCAAAACCCGTCTGAAATTCATGAACCTTGGCATGCTATCATGGAATGGCATCAATATGCTGGGGTAAAAAATATTGTCCCATTTGGGGTAGGTTATGGTATAAGCTTCTCACAAAAACCAGAGCTTCTCATAAGAAGCCTCATGGTTCTATTAGGGAAATGTGTCACCTTTGTGGATAAAACGATATTCGTCGCCTCTTCTTCCTTTTATTTTTTTACTGGTGTCAACATAGAACAACAGGAGTGTCGTGTTAAATTTGGATATTTTTTCGGGGATCGTTTGGACATTTTTATACGTTAGCTGAGTTTTCTAGGCATTTATGTGCATAATTCAAAATTGAACAACATGCGCATGCTCTAGTCCATAAAAACGGGTTGCAAAATCAAATGTTTGTCCTTGGTTGCAAGCTTAGGTCACATGCAAGAAATGAGAATGAATGAATATCAAACGCCTTGACACTGTCGCTCGGCCGCTAACATTAAGATACATGGTTTTAAAATTCTAGCAAATTGACAACTCATCTGAAATTCATGAAACTTATCATGGAATAGCATCGACATGTCGTGGTAAAAATATTGTCCCATTTGGGGCAGGTTTGGGTATAAGCTTCTCACAACAAACCTGATGGTTTCGGTAGGGAACATGCCACCTTGGGGGACGAAACGATATTTGTTGCCTCTTCTTACTATCATTTTTTTCTCGTGTCAACATAGAACAACAGGAGTGTTGTGTCAATTTTTGGGATTTTTCAGGGTTCGCTTGGACATTTTTATAGATTAACTAAGTTTTCTATGCATTCATGTGCATAATTCAAATTTGAACTACATGCAAATGCTCCAGTGTATATAAACGGGTTGAAAAATCAAATTTGTGTCCTTGGTTGCAACCTTAGGTCCCATGCAAGAAATGAGAATGAACGTCAAACACCTTTGCCACCGCCGCTCGCCCGCTAACATTGAGATACATGGTTTTTAAATTCTAGTAAATCGAAAACACGTCTGAAATTTATGAAACTTGACATGCTAGCTTGGAACGGCATCAACATGCAGTGGTAAAAATATTGTCCCATTTGGGGCAGGTTGGGGTATATAAGCTTCTCACAAACAAGAGCTTCTCACAACAAGCCTCATGGTTACGGTAGGGAACGTTTCACCTTTCTAGACGAAACGATATTCATTGCCTCTTCTTGATTTCATTTTTTTCTAGTGTCAACATAGAACAACACGAGTGTTGTGTTAATTTTAGGAAATTTTTGGGGTTCGTTTGGACATTATTATACATTAACTGAGTTTTCTATGCATTTATGTGCATAATTCAAATTTAAACTACAAGCACATGCTCCAGTGAATGTAAATTGTTTGAAAAATCAAATCTATGTCTGTGGCTGCATGCTTATGTCCCATGCAAGAAATGGGAATGAATGTCAAACACCTTGCCACTGTCGCTCGGCCGCAAACATTGAGATACATGGTTTTTAAATTCTAGTAAATCCAAAACTCGTCTGAAGTTCATGAAACTTGACATACTATCATGGAGCGACATCAACATGCTGCGGTAAAAAAATGTCCCATTTGGGGCAGGTTTGGGTATAAGGTTCTCGCATATCAGAGCTTCTCACAACAAGCCTGGTGGTTTCTGGAGGAAACGTGCCACCCTTGGGGACGAAATGATATCCGTTGCCTCTTCTTGCTTTCAAAAATTTTCTAGTGTCAACATAGAATGACATGAGTGTTGTGTCAATTTTTGGGATTTTTGGGGGTTCGCTTGGACATTTTTATACATTAACTGGGTTTCTAGGCATTTTATGTGCATAATTAAAATTTGAACTACATGCACATGCTCCAGTGTAGAAAAATGGGTTGACATATGAAATGTGTGTCCTTGGTTGCATACTTAGGTCCCACGCAAGAAAGGGGAATGCATTTCAAACACGAGGGCACTGTTGATTGCCGGCAAAACGTTGAGATACTTCATTTTTAAATTCTAGTAAGTCCAAAACTCGTCTGAAATTCATTAAACTTGTCATGATGTCATGGAATGGCACCCGGCATGCTGTGGTATTTTTCATGTCCATTTTGAGAGAAGGCGCACTCGAATAACAGCCAACAAAGGCATTTTGAAAAAATAGTTGCCACTTTAATATCTCAAACGTGTGTATAATTCAAATCATGTGCATTCTGTTAACCATTCACGTGAGGCCACATGTCTTGGTTTTAATGGCTATAGGAGGTGCCGTGCGAACAGTTGCTTGACTGAACAAGAGGCTTGCGAGCGCAGTCCAGTGCGCAGGCTGACCGAGAGGCGTGCAAACTGTCCTCCAATGCACAGGCTCATCGGAAAGCGTGCGAGTTGTACACTGCACATGCTCACTGGTAAGCGAGCCCTTTGACTTCCATGGCCGCCTGCCTTGCTCGCATCCTCTCCTTTAATGGCGCCCGAGCCGCTGTTTAATACGGGCGACCTTACTATCTGCATCCCATTCCCATCCCTCCCCGCAGTCCTCCACCCACGCCATGGCGCAGAAGGATCATCTGCCGCTCCATACGACCCCTCTCGGAGCGGTGGTTCTCCTCATAGATCTCCTGATTCCTCGCCTGTGAGGCGACGTGTGCCGCGGCCACGGTGGCGGTAAGGCTCTTTGCGTGCTCGACGAGGTGCTCCTCCTCCTCCCATAGGAACCTGATGTAGCGCGCTAGGTCGCTCACGCACGTGCGGGCCTCCACCTTCGCGTCCCGCCCTCGGGTGGCGGTGGTGGAGCGGGTGATGACCCTGGCGGTCGATGGTGGGATGGCGGCCATGGCAGCCGACGATGGGGTGGCGGCCACGACCAGTAGCTCCCGCCTTCGGGCCGAGGTGGCGGAGCGGGTGATGGCCACGGTGGCCGGCAGTGGGCTGGCGGCCACGATGGACATCTCCCGCCTTCAGGCTGCGTTGGCGGAGTGGGCGATGGCCCTGGCTTTCAACAGTGGTGTGGTGGCAATGGTGGCCGGCAACAGCTGCCGACGGGCAACGGCGGTGGAGCGTGTGGTGGGTGTTCCGCACACACCCAACAGGGATGCCACGCGCACTACACTACGCCGGGGATTGCGCCACCACCGTGGTGTAGCCTCCCAGCTGGAGCTGTCCTATGATGATGGCAGAGTGATGACCCACAAGTATATGGGATCAATTTTAGCTATTTTCGATAAGTAAGAGTGTCGAACCCAACGAGGAGCAGAAGGAACTGACAAGTGGTTTTCAGCAAGGTAATGTCTTCAAGTGCTGAAATTATAAGCAGCAGAGTAGTTTGATAGCAAGGTAATTTGTAATGAGCAAGTAATGATAGTAGTAAAAAAGTGCAGCAAGGTAGCCCAATCCTTTTAAGGCAAAGGACAGACCAAAATGGTTTCTTATGATAAGCAAAGTGTTCTTGAGGGTACATGGGAATTTCATCTAGTCACTTTCACCATGTTGGTTCGATTTGTGTTCACCACTTTAATAATTTGATATGTGGGTGGACCGGTGGTTAGGTGCTGTTCTTACTTGAACAAACCCCCACTTATGATTAACCCTCCCTCAAGCATCCGCAACTACGAGAAAAGGATTAAGAATAAATTCTAACCATAGCACTAAACTTTTGGATCCAATCGGTCCCTTACGGAATAGCGCATAAACTGGGGTTTAAACTTCTGTCACTCTCGCAGCCCATCATCTAATTGCTACTCCACAATGCATTCCCTTAGGACCAAATATGGTGAAGTGTCATGTAGTCGACGTTCACATGACACCGCTAAGGGAATCACAACATACATACTATCAAAATATCGAACACATATCAAGTTCACATGATTACTTGCAACATGATTTCTCCCATGACCTTAAGAACAAAAGTAACTAATCACAAATGATAATCATGCTCAAGACCAGAGGGGTATTAAATAGCATAATGGATCTAAACATATAATCTTCCACCAAATAAACCATATAGTAATCAACTACAAGATGTAATCAACACAACTAGTCACCCACAAGCACCAATCTATAGTTCCAGCAACAAGATTGAACACAAGAGATGAACTATGGTTTGATATGGGATGGTGCTGTTGAAGATGTTGATGGAGATTTCCCTCCCCAAGATGGGAGAGTTGTTGGTGATGATGATGACGATGATTACCCCCTCCGAGAGGGAAGTTCCCCCGGCGGAATCGTTCCACCGAAGGGCAAAAGTGCTCCTGCCCAAGTTCCATCTCGAGACGATGGCGCTCCGTCCCGAAAGTCCTCTTCTTATTTTTTATAGGTCAAAATGACTTATATACCAGGAGATGGGCACCAGAGGTGGGCCTGGGTGAGCACAACCCACCTGGTGGGCCCCCTCTGGTAGTTACTTGCTCCAATATTCATCATATATTTCATAAAAAATCTCCATGATGTTTCAGCTTGTTTGGAGTTGTGCAGAATAGATGGCCTGCCGTAGCTTTTCCAGGTCCAGATTTCCAGCTGCCAGAATTCTCCCTCTTTGTGTGTACCTTGCATATTATGAGAGAAAAGGCATTAGAATTACTCCAAAAAGCATTATTATGGATAAAAACATCATAAATAACAGTAAGAAAACATGATGCAAAATGGACGTATCATAGAGTGGCTGAGCGACGACGACAGACAAGTGACATTGGCGATTATGGGAGAAGCAGACGAGATAAGCTACATGGAGGGAGGGGAAAATGCGACGCAAGACTCGCCGATTGTGAGGGTTTATATAGCAGGCTGATACGTCTCCAACGTATCTATAATTTTTTATTGCTCCATGCTATATTATCTACTGTTTTGAATGTTTATGGGCTTTATTATACACTTTTATATCATTTTTGGGACTAACCTATTAACCCAGAGCCCAGTGCCAGTTTCTGTTTTTTACCTTGTTTTAGGGTTTCGAAAAAAAGGAAAATCAAACGGAGTCCAATTGACCTGAAACTTCACGGAACTCATTTTTGGAAGGAAAGAAGCCTAGAAGACTTGAAGTGCATGTAAGGGAAGCTTCGAGGAGGCCACGAGGTAGGGGGGTGCGCCCACCCCCTGGGCACGCCATGCACCCTCGTGGGCCCCTCGTGGCCCCCCTGACGTACTTCTTCCGCCTATATATCTCCATATACCCTAAAAACATCGGAGAGCACAATAGATCGGGAGTTCCACCGCCAGAAGCCTCCATAGCCATCGAAAGCTAATCTAGACCCGTTCCGGCACCCTGCCGGAGGGGGCAATCCCTCTCTGGTGGCCATCTTCATCATCCCGGTGCTCTCCATGACGAGGAGGGAGTAGTTCTCTCTCGGGGCTGAGGGTATGTACCAGTAGCTATGTGTTTGATCTCTCTCTCTCTCTCTCTCTCGTGTTCTTGATTTGGCATGATCTTGATGTATCGCGAGCTTTGCTATTATAGTTGGATCTTATGTTTCTCCCCCCTCTACTCTCTTGTAATGAATTGAGTTTTCCCCCTGAAGTAATCTTATCGGATTGAGTCTTTAAAGATTTGAGAACACTTGATGTATGTCTTGCCGTGCGTATCTGTGGTGACAATGGGATACCACGTGATTCACTTGATGTATGTATTGGTGATCAACTTGCGGGTTCCGCCCATGAACCTATGCATAGGGGTTGGCACACGTTTTCGTTGTGATTCTCCAGTAGAAACTTTGGGGCACTCTTTGAGGTTCTATGTGTTGGTTGAATAGATGAATCTGAGATTGTGTGATGCATATCGTATAATCATACCCACGGATACTTGAGGTGACATTGGAGTATCTAGGTGACATTAGGGTTTTGGTTGATTTGTGTCTTAAGGTGTTATTCTAGTATGAACTCTAGGGCTGTTTGTGACACTTATAGGAATAGCCCAACGGATTGATTGGAAAGAATAACTTTGAGGTGGTTTCGTACCCTACCATAATCTCTTCGTTTGTTCTCCGCTATTAGTGACTTTGGAGTGACTCTTTGTTGCATGTTGAGGGATAGTTATATGATCCAATTATGTTATTATTGTTGAGAGGACTTGCACTAGTGAAAGTATGAACCTAGGCCTTGTTTCAACGCATTGCAATACCGTTTACACTCACTTTTATCATTAGTTACCTTGCTGCTTTTATAATTTCAGATTACAAATACCTTTATCTACTATCCATATACCATTTGTATCACCCTCTCTTCGCCGAACTAGTGCACCTATACAATTTACCATTGTATTGGGTGTGTTGGGGACACAAGAGACTCTTTGTTATTTGGTTGCAGGGTTGCTTGAGAGATACCATCTTCATCCTACGCCTCCTACAGATTGATAAACCTTAGGTCATCCACTTGAGGGAAATTTGCTAGTGTCCTACAAACCTCTGCACTTGGAGGCCCAACAACGTCTACAAGAAGAAGGTTGTGTAGTAGACATCAAGCTCTTTTCTGGCGCCGTTGCCGGGGAGGTGAGTGCTTGAAGGTATATCTTTAGATCTTGCAATCGAGTCTTTTAGTTTCTTGTTTTATCACTAGTTTAGTCTATAAGAAAACTATAAAAAATGGAATTGGGTTTGTCTCATATGCTTCACCTTTTTAATATCTTTCGTGAGTACGATGGAAAGGAAAATTGTGCTCAAGTGCTAGAAGAAGAATGCATTAAAATGTTTGGCACTAAATCTTTGAATGATGAGCATGATTGCAATGTTGTTAGTATGAATTCCTTGAATATCCATGATGCTAATGATATGCAAAGCGACAAGCTTGCGGAAGCTATGTTTGATGAAGATGATATTTTTCGTCCCCCAAGTTTTGATGAGAAAATTTATTATAATGAAAGCATGCCTCCTATTTATGATGATTATATTGATGAAAGTGTATTTGGAGAGGTCATGACTTTATTTTGTGATGAATCCACTATTCCGGAAGAGGTTCCAATTGATTATGAGAACAAAGTTGCTATCTATGATGATTATTGTGATGACTTGTATGCTATAAAGAATAATGATATCCATGAAACTTGTCATAATGATTTTAGTTTTCAATTGGATTATGCCTCACATGATAGTTTTTTTGTTGAGTTTGCTCCCACTACTATTCATGAGAAGAAGTTTGCTTATGTGGAGAGTAGTAAATTTTCTATGCTTGTAGATCATGAAAAGGATGCTTTAGGTGCTGGTTATATTGTTGAATTCATTCATGATGCTACTGAAAATTATTATGAGGGAGGAACATATGCTTGTAGGAATTGCAATAATATCAAGTTTCCTCTCTATATGCTTAAAGTTTTGAAGTTACGCTTGTTTTACCTTCCTATGCAAGTTGATTATTATTCCCATAAGTTGTTTGATCACAAAATCCCTATGCATAGGAAGAGGGTTAGACTTAAATGTGCTAGTCACATTCTTCATGATGCTCTCTTTATGTTACAATTCTTATCTTTTATGTGAGCATCATTGAAATCATCATGCCTAGCTAGGGTCGTTAAACGATAGCGCTTGTTGGGAGGCAACCCAATTTTATTTTCGCTCCTTGCTTTTTGTTCCTGTTTAGTAATAAATAATTCATCTAGCCTCTGTTTAGATGTGGTTTTATTCTTTTAATTAGTGTTTGTGCCAAGTAGAACCTTTGGGAAGACTTGGGGAGAGTCTTGTTGATCATGCTGTAAAAAACAGAAACTTTAGCGCTCACGAGAATTGCTGCAATTTTTATTTGGAGAGTGCTATTTAGTTAATTCTTTTTGCATATGATTAATAGATAAATTCCTCACGTCCAGCAATTTATTTGAGAATTTTATGAGTCCCATAAGTATATGTTTGATCCAGATTACTACAGATTGTTCTGTTTTTGACAGATTCTGTTTTCAATGTGTTGTTTGCTTATTTTGATGAATCTATGAGTAGTATCGGAGGGTATGAACCATAGATAAGTTGGAATACAGTAGGTTTAACACCAATATAAATTAAGAATGAGTTCATTACAGTACCTAAGTGGTGATTTATTTTCTTATACTAACGGAGCTTACGAGTTTTCTGTTAAGTTTTGTGTTGTGAAGTTTTCAAGTTTTGGGTAAGGATTCGATGGACTATGGAATAAGGAGTGGCAAGAGCCTAAGCTTGGGGATGCCCAAGGCACCTAAAGGTAATATTGAAGGATATCCAAGAGCCTAAGCTTGGGGATGCCCCGGAAGGCATCCCCTCTTTCGTCTTCGTTCATCGGTAACTTTACTTGGAGCTATATTTTTATTCGCCACATGATATGTGTTTTGCTTGGAGCGTCATTTTATTTTATTTTGTTTTGCTTGATGTTTGAATAAAATACCAAGATCTTAAATTATTAAATGTTAGAGAGTCTTCACATAGTTGCATAATTATTCGACTACTCGTTGATCTTCACTTAAATCTTTCAGAGTAGTTTGTCATTTGCTCTAGTGCTCCACTTATATATTTTAGAGCATGATGGTAGTTTTATTTTGAAGAAATAGATGAACTCTCATGCTTCACTTAGATTATTTTGAGAGTCTTAAATAGCATGGTAATTTTCTTAAAATCATAATATGCTAGGTATTCTAGAATAATAAAATTCTCTTATGAGTGTGTTGAATACTATGAGAAGTTTGATACTTGATAATTGTTTTGAGATATGGAGATGGTGATATTAGAGTCATGATAGTTGAGTAGTTGTGAATTTGAGAAATACTTGTGTTGAAGTTTGTGATTCCCGTAGCATGCACGTATGGTGAACCGTTATGTGATGAAGTCGGAGCATGATTTATTTATTGATTGTCTTCCTAATGAGTGGCGGTCGGGGACGAGCGATGGTCTTTTCCTACCAATCTATCCCCCTAGGAGCATGCGCGTAGTACTTTGCTTCGATAACTAATAGATTTTTGCAATAAGTATGTGAGTTCTTTATGACTAATGTTGAGTCCATGGATTATACGCACTCTCACCCTTCCACCAATGCTAGCCTCTCTGGTACCGCACAACTTTCGCCGGTACCATAAACCCACCATATATTTTCCTCAAAACAGCCACCATACCTACCTATTATGGCATTTCCATAGCCATTCCGAGATATATTGCCATGCAACTTTCCACCGTTCCGCTTATTATGACATGCTCCATCATTGTCATATTGCTTTGCATGATCATGTAGTTGACATCGTATTTGTGGCAAAGCCACCGTTCATAATTCTTTCATATATGTCACTCATGCATCATTGCACATCCCGGTACACCGCCGGAGGCATTCATATAGAGTCATATCTTGTTCTAAGTATTGAGTTGTAATTCTTGAGTTGTAAGTAAATAAAAGTGTGATGATCATCATTATTAGAGCATTGTCCCAGTGAGGAAAGGATGATGGAGACTATGATTCCCCCACAAGTCGGGATGAGACTTCGGACGAAAATAATTAAATAAAAGAGGCCAAAGAAGCCCAAATAAAAAAAGAGAAAAGAGGCCATAAAAAAAGAGAAGGCCCTAAAAAATAAAAAAATGAGAGAAAAAGAGAGAAGGGACAATGCTACTATCCTTTTACCACACTTGTGCTTCAAAGTAGCACCATGATCTTCATGATAGAGAGTCTCCTATGTTGTCACTTTCATATACTAGTGGGAATCTTTCATTATAGAACTTGGCTTGTATATTCCAATGATGGGCTTCCTCAAAATGCCCTAGGTCTTCGTGAGCAAGCAAGTTGGATGCACACCCACTTAGTTTCTTTTTGAGCTTCCATACACTTATAGCTCTAGTGCATCCGTTGCATGGAAATCCCTACTCACTCACATTGATATCTATTGATGGGCATCTCCATAGCCCGTTGATACGCCTAGTTGATGTGAGACTATCTTCTCATTTTTTGTCTTCTCTACAACCACCATTCTATTCCACCTATAGTGCTATGTCCATGGCTCACGCTCATGTATTGCGTGAAGATTGAAAAGTTTGAGAACATCAAAATTATGAAACAATTGCTTGGCTTCTCATCGGGGTGGTGCATGATTTAAATATTTTGTGTGGTGAAGATGGAACATAGCCAGACTATATGATTTTGTAGGGATAACTTTCTTTGGCCATGTTATTTTGAGAAGACATAATTGCTTAGCCAGTATGCTTGAAGTATTATTGTTTTTATGTCAATATTAAACTTTTGTCCCGAATCTTATGGATCTGAATATTCATGCCACAATTAAGAAGAATTACATTGAAATTATGCCAAGTAACACTCCGCATCAAAAATTTTGTTTTTATCATTTACCTACTCGTGGACGAGCAGGAATTAAGCTTGGGGATGCTTATACGTCTCCAACATATCTATAATTTTTGATTACTCCATGCTATATTATCTACTGTTTTGAATGTTTATGGGCTTTATTATACACTTTTATATCATTTTTGGCACTAACCTATTAACCCAGAGCCCAGTGCCAGTTTCTGTTTTTACATTGTTTTAGGGTTTCGAAGAAAAGGAGAATCAAATGGAGTACAATTGACCTGAAACTTCACGGCACTCATTTTTGGAAGGAAAGAAGCCCATAAGACTTGAAGTGCACGTAAGGGAAGCTTCGAGGAGGCCACGAGGTAGGGGGGCGCGCCCACCCCCTGGGCACGCCCTCCACCCTCGTGGGCCCCTCGTGCCCCCCTGACGTACTTCTTCCACCTATATATCTCCATATACCCTAAAAACATCGGAGAGCACAATAGATCGGGAGTTCCGCCGCCAGAAGCCTCCGTAGCCACCGAAAGCTAATCTAGACCCGTTCCGGCACCCTGCCGGAGGGGGCAATCCCTCTCCGGTGGCCATCTTCATCATCCCGGTGCTCTCCATGACGAGGAGGGAGTAGTTCTCCCTCAGGGCTGAGGGTATGTACCAGTAGCTATGTGTTTGATCTCTCTCTCTCTCTCTCTCGTGTGCTTGATTTGGCACGATCTTGATGTATCGCGAGCTTTGCTATTTTAGTTGGATCTTATGTTTCTCCCCCCTCTATTCTCTTGTAATGAATTGAGCTTTCCCCTTGAAGTAATCTTATCGGATTGAGTCTTTAAAGATTTGAGAACACTTGATGTATGTCTTGCCGTGCGTATCTGTGGTGACAATGGGATACCACGTGATTCACTTGATGTATGTTTTGGTGATCAACTTGCGGGTTCCGCCCACGAACCTATGCATAGGGGTTGGCACACGTTTTCTTCGTGATTCTCCGGTAGAAACTTTGGGGCACTCTTTGAGGTTCTATGTGTTGGTTGAATAGATGAATCTGAGATTGTGTGATGCATATCGTATAATCATACCCACGGATACTTGAGGTGACATTGGAGTATCTAGGTGACATTAGGGTTTTGGTTGATTTGTGTCTTAAGGTGTTATTCTAGTACGAACTCTAGGGCTGTTTGTGACACTTATAGGAATAGCCCAACGGATTGACTGGAAAGAATAACTTTGAGGTGGTTTCGTACCCTACCATAATCTCTTCGTTTGTTCTCCGCTATTAGTGACTTTGGAGTGACTCTTTGTTGCATGTTGAGGCATAGTTATATGATCCAATTATGTTATTATTGTTGAGAGGACTTGCACTAGTTAAAGTATGAACCCTAGGCCTTGTTTCAACGCATTGCAATACCGTTTACGCTCACATTAATCATTAGTTACCTTGCTGTTTTTATAATTTCAGATTACAAATACCTTTATCTACTATCCATATACCACTTGTATCACCCTCTCTTTGCCGAACTAGTGCACCTATACAATTTACCATTGTATTGGGTGTGTTGGGGACACAACAGACTCTTTGTTATTTGGTTGCAGGGTTGCTTGAGAGAGACCATCTTCATCCTATGCCTCCTACGGATTGATAAACCTTAGGTCATCCACTTGAGGGAAATTTGCTACTGTCCTACAAACCTCTGCACTTGGAGGCCCAACAACGTCTACAAGAAGAAGGTTGTGTAGTAGACATCACAGGCCGGTAAACATTGGGATTTTGGGGGATTTCACCGAGTTGGGCGGGAAGATTGTGTGGGAACCTGTGAGATTGCGCGGGAACGGGCTCACCGACGATTCATTGGTGCTACTTCGAGCCACCGTTTGGCCAAAAGAACGCCCCCGCACGCTGT